>NC_059198.1:21184392-21209392 GCF_020615455.1 Coregonus clupeaformis | reverse complement strand
CTCTTCCTCAATAGTGTGTAGCGAATTCTACTTGATGAAAAGCCGAAATGAGTATTATATCCTAGAATTTAAAGCATAATCATTTTTCGAAATTTCACATTTTTCACTTTATTTTCACATACCCAAAAGGCATACTATTTAGAACGCAATATGGGTATTCAGACAAGGCCATATTTCTCCCTGCCTTGACGTTTTCTCAAAAGGGCCATTCTCTTTTTCAGCTCCCCCCGGCGAGTGTCAGCCTTTTTCACAGGCTGTCACTGATAATGTTATCGGGGGAATACTGACTCAACAGAATCACGATTTGAAACAGGGAAAATAAGGAAAAATGAAAAAAAGTCACCATGCGTCCCAAACAAGGTGTCGGTCCATGGCAAACTGCCCTAATGTCACGCTCTCCTTTTTGTGTGCGTCTGACCATTTATCAGGCCAGATCTGCTGCTGCGGCAATGACGCAATAACTATATTTTGGAGAGTTCCACGCAGCAGGCTAACAAGGCCCTTGTTATGTCATCAGCGGTTGACTGTTTCTCTGCTTCAAGAGAATGGCAGCAATTAAGTATTTTTAGGGAGGGAGGGAAAATAAATGGTCTTGGAGATTGACTAATGCTTTTTATTTGTGTTGCCCTACTTCTGGAAAGAAGAGAGAGGAAGTATTTTTGGTTGTTATAAAATGGCAGGGGGAAGATGGCTGTAAATTGAGTGTTGAGAGAGCTGTCTGAATGAGAGGACAAAATGCTAATTTGAATTCAAATCATCAAATCTGTGTGTGTGTGAGTATACACAAGTCAATGGTTTGGTGTACCAAATAGAAAACACATTTATCCATTAAAACACAGGTCTTCTAAAACAGATACAGTAAGACAGAGTGCCTGAGGGCTATTGTGTTCCAGCTACAGCTATTCTGTAAGTAGCCTGACTACCAAGGAAAACTCAAGTCCCAGGGCCAAGAACTGGTAGTTCTGATTAGTGAACTTACAGTTTGTTCTGCAATGAAATAGCTAAGGCAACTAGGCCTATATTTATCGTCTTACAAAAAGAACAATGGATCAGGTTTTATTATCAAAATGGAGGACAGCAGTCATTCAGAACGCTATGGCTATCCAGGCTCTCACTCTCTCTCTCTCCCTCCTACATCCCCTCCTCCTCGCTCTCTCTCCCTCCCTCTCAAGGTTAAGATGTTCCTAGGGCCACTTGATGCTCAGTGTGCATCAGACCAACCTTCCGCCCCCCTAGTCTACTCAAGCTTATTTTCAGGCCGTATTCACTGCAGTTAACCGCTATACTCTCGCCCTAGTTCACGATTCAGCTAAGCACAATGACCATACAAGCATAAAGAATAAACTATTATTAGCCCTAAAGAACACAGTCTACCTAGTCATGGAATACTCATTATAGTCCCCATTGCATTCGATCTATAACGAACAGCAGGGTTGATCAAAATCACACCAACTAAACCAAGTCACAACTCAGAATGGGTTCCATTTGCGTCTCTCTGACTTTCAACACTTTTTATACTAATGCTTCTAATGTGATGAGACATTTTATAAAGCATGCACTCTGTTGGTGCCTGGTACCGCAACCTTTTGTCCAAGCAGTAGAGAATCTATAGCCTTAGCTTTTTTTCAACGGAGAGGCTGCATTTTACATTCTTTCCAAGCATTCGGTTATAGCTGTTGCATGGTGTGTTATAAAAATGCATCAACACAGACCAACAGTAACACACATTTCAGGGGTTATAAAGTTCCATAGAAGGTAGAATTAGATTTTTTTGTGCAGAGGGGAGGCCCCCCTTGACCCCCTAGCATCCCCCCACACCCCTCCCCTCTCTTACCTCTGCGTGGATGTTGGGGACAGAGCCGCTGGAGCCGTTCTCTGCGATGGTGCTGTTGGAGCTGTTGGGCGAGCTGGGCCCGGAGCCAGGGGCACTGCTGCACATGGAGGACACTGCAATGACAATGGAACAGGCCACTCAGAATCAGAACCAACCCAGCATCCCAGGCAGGCAGACACCACCGCCAAAACCCCTATGTGGTACGGTCTTTCTCCAAGCTTGCATCAAACTGTACTGTACAAATGTGTGAAGAGAAATGTCTAGGTTTTATCAGGCTGTTTTCTATGAGTATACAGAAAGGTAGAAACAGAATAGACTATCATTGGTGACATATACATGGAATCAGAGAACTTGGAAAAAGGACTCTTTCAAGAGGCCAACATTCCAAGTCCCAATCCGAATGTTCCCAAAAACCCTGTTCTCCTTTTCCCTGCTCCACTGCCAGCTAACCCCCCAAACCATCCCCTTTTGTCCTATTCAAGCTTTACGGATGAATCCGCGTCCTACCCTATAGTCCCTGCTATTTTTGTTTGCCTCCAATAAGTCCCTATATTTAGTCCCAGAAAAGCTTCTGCTTTCATTAGCAGATGAAATGGGTGAGTCGATTCAAAAGCCTCTATAAGCATAGCTTCTGTTATTGTGGTCTCGAGAACAACCAGCATTTACACAATCCCCTATGTTTACGTACTAGCTGCACGTGACATGGAAACGGGCTAAAAGGGCTAACCCTTAACCCTAGCATATGGTAGCTAGCTCCAGTACTAGGTCTGAAAAGGCATTGTGTGGCATGTGTACATAGCCAACCTGGCTAAGTGGGTTATGTAACTAGGTCCTTCTGGGAAATGAGCTTGAGGTGTAGAGTGCCGCAGCCCCTCCGGATGTCTACTTTTACCATCAGGCCAACAGAGTTGAAATGACTGTTTTATGTTAAGTTGGGTGTGATTTTAGATGGGTTATGGTTCACCCAACTGGATGCTTCTCACTGGGGTTGGTTTACAACTATGAAATGGCATGGGGTGTGGAATTCCAGCTGAAGAGTGTACAATGTATTTGTATGCGAGTGTGTAAATGCATGGTGTGTGTGTGTGCGCAAGCTCTCACCAGAGATCTCGATGGCTCTCTTTTTGAAGGTGCTTATCACTGTCCCATCCTTCCTCCTCAGCAGAGGACTGCTCCGCCTCTCAGCCACCTTCTGTTTTAACCGCGAACGCACCTTCAGATTGGGCTCCGAGGCTGTCGGAGAGAGAGAGAGTGAGAGGAGAGAGAAAGTGAGAGGAGAGAGAGAAAGAGATAGGAGAGAGTGAGAGCGAGAGCGAGAGAGAGGTGAGTTTAAATGAAAAAGATATACAACAGAAACCATAAAAGAGCAACAGCTCATGCAGAGTCTATCCAAAAGTACTGTGGTCAGCTCCAAATGGGGCTATTTATATCTTATTGACTGGGGACACTAACACTGAAATAAACGTCCATTTGCAACTAACCCCTCCTTCACACAACTGCTTTTTCAGTCCATTGTTGATGCAATGAACGACAGACCAAATGAGACTAATGGAAGTAAATAAAACAGGGGGATTGGACCCCAGGAAGAATACCTGCTGCTTTGGCAAAGGCTAATGGGGATCCGAATAAACCAATAAGGAGGGAGGGGCAAAAATAGGAATTGGGGCAATTAAGCAAAAGCCCCGGGTTTAATTTAATTAGCCTCCAATAGAGCTGCTTTCCACTGGACACCTTGACGTCACACACACACACACTCACCCCACCTATGTAGAGCAAACTTTCAGCCCTAATAACATCATTGGCTTTAGTATGGCTTTCATTTGATTAGAAATCAAAGGGTTTGGGGTGAGGAAGATCAGAGAGACATGAGGTGAAGTAAGGAGCATACGCACACACACAGCAGGCTCTTGCCACAGAGTTATACCTTTCAGTCATAATGCCCAGTAACATCAACAACACGCAATACAATTACAGCTAAATCCATGGGGATCCTTAAGGATATACAGCAAGCATATATTTAAGCATAGGTGTCATGGGTCAGCTTCTCAGAACCAGATTAAGCTTACTACTGGACTAAAACACATGTTCATTGGAAAGTCTCCAATCTCCATTTAGTGAACCACCCCACTCCATCGGCTTGTCTGTGGGTGGGCCTAATTATCTACGTGAGTGAGTGTGTATGTAGCTCTTGCCCACCAGTCTTCACCAACACTGCTGCTGTGATGACTCATTCTGACTCATACCAGAAAAGGAGAAACACTACATGTACAGACATACCTACACACACCTACTGTCAGACATACACGGGTACGTACCTCAAAGTAATGCAGACATGCAACCACACACACGCACAGTGCATCCACTCACCAGTCTTGCGGAGAGGGAAATCGTCCCTGCCCTCGTAGGACCCCAGTAGCGGGGGCAGTTTGTAGGAGGGCGGCGTTCCCGGAGTGTTACTCTGAGGGGGGGAGCTCTGGTCCAGAGAGGTGTGTTGGGCGCCCCTGATGAAGCCATAACAACAGTTAAGATACCACAATCAGTTGATACTACTTGTGATGTATACAAGACATTCTCTGACTAGATTAAAACCTCTTTATCCGTTTGGCATGACACCCCCTGAAGAAGGTAAACAAGTCATACCACTCTGGATTTCCAAGTATTTTTAACAGTTCACTCCAGGTCAATGGATCAGCTTAGGAGCTCTAAGAATCCTAGCTAAGGTATAGCCCTTCCTCCAGATTCATTAACCATTAACCTCCATGGCTCTTGGCCAGTCTGCTAGTGTCAGCAGCTAACGTTAGCCAGCCTCATAGAACTAAAATTAGATGTCGATGGTTAGGCTCACCAGCATTTCTGGGGGAAGGAATGGTTCAGTCCGCCAGGTGTGCCAGGCTCTTTTTTGCTCAGGAGGAACTCCTGGAGCTTCAGCTTCACCTCCGTACTGGCAATGGCACCTTCCGGAACAAACCATCATAACACAAAGTTATTATACCTCTAACAAAGACCAACATATATGGAGTATCAGGATCTAAACTAGAGCAATAACAGCAAAACTGTATCACTCTATTGAGTAAAAGTGTCTGATAGGACATAGCTACCGTATATTTCAGTGTTTACTTGCTGAAAGCTTCTCTTCATACATACACCAGATATATACTGCTCAGTGTGTGAGTGTGTGTCCTCTATATGTACTACTCACTCTCTTTGCCCTTCTCCTTGTTGCGTAGCATGAGGAGCTGCTGCTCCAGCCTCTGTTTCTCCAGCTCCTCATGCCTCTGTTGCTCCAGCTTCCTCTTCTGCTCCAGCTCCTGCTGCCGCTTGGCCGCCAGGATCTCCTGCTGCTGCTGCAGGGACACCAGGGGGAACGAAAGCCAGAGAGAGGGGAAGTCAAATGAAGCTCAAACTGACTGCCTGAAACCAGGTCCAGTAGCCAGTGTGGCTAAAGCCATTTCTAACCCCACCTCTTGCCCCCCCCCCCCACCCACCAGCCTTCCTAAAGCGTATCCCCCGTTACCTTCAGGTGCTCCTGCAGCTGAACCTCATGCTGGCGTGTCAGCACCTCATGCTGCTTCTGGAACTCAGCGAAGAGAAGCTGTTTCTGAAGCTCCTGCTGCTGCTTGAGGAGAAGCAGTTCATGCTGCAGTTGCTGCTCCCTCATGCCTGGGTCCACCCGTCCGCCCAGGGGTCCCAGCCTGGGATCGGTCCTCAGGTCCACAGGACCGCCGCCACCTCCACCTCCAACACCCTGCTCACTGCCGCCCACTGGGCTCTGCATCCCCGAGGGGAGAGTTGTCTTCACCTCCACAGCTAGATGGAGGAAAGGGTGGGGAGCGGAGAGAGGGGGAAGGAGACAGATAGATGGAAATGAAGACAGAGTAAAGGAGGGCAAAGAGAGAGAAGAAGTGAGGGAGACAGAAGGGAAAGGAGTGGAGCAGACAAAGAGAACAAGAAAATAGTTTGTTAAATGGTGACCAAATAAACCACAAATAAAGACGAAGTACAACGGTTTAATACAGTTTTTTCAATAAGAAACAAAACAAAAAATTATGATCAAATACTGCGGAAATGGTGAGGTTAAAGTTCAAGGGCTGAGAAGTAATTCCCTTTGATAGATATGACATTTAGCTTACAGTTTGACTAACATAATACATGTCTTTTAGCCATGAGGCTTGGCACAGATCTACTGTATCTCATTGAGTGTAGTCAACAAGGGCACACCGAGTAGGTTATAGAGACATTCATCGCATTGACAACCAGCTTCTATGAGGTCAAATAATATGTCCCATCTAATAGAGTGACCCTGGCAACCGACCCGGTCCATCTTTCAGTGTATTACAGCTTTCAGAAATCAGACCAGGAGTTCAATCATGTTTGGTGTGCTAGCTCTCTCTGGGGACGTTGCATAACTGCACCATGATGACAGAGTTCAGTGGAGTTGGACACACTACAGCTGTACAGTACACACATAAGGAGGAATACAGTTTGGGTCCTGATCTTCTCTCTGCTGGCAAAAGTAGGAAGGGTGCATGTTGTATTTAGAACACTTTGGAGAGTGTTTCAGTGTACTATTTTAAAAGTATGATTCCACAGAAGTGTGTGAGTGCTTATGTGGTTACTGAATAATTAAATCACAGTATGTATGTTTATACAGTACATGCTTCAATGATTGAAGGAGCGTCTTGGAGTGTTTCCGTGCGACTGTTAAAGTGTTACGCACAGAGTTACATCATTTCATCAGCTGATGAAGAAGAGTAACACCATTCATGGTTTCCTAGTTATTCATTTTGTATGGCGCATGTTATCGCCACGGATTACAAGGCATCCATCAGTCTGTATCGCGGTAGGTCACTCTATGCTAGCATGTCAGTGTATGCATTTTGCTCAATAGGAGACAGTATTGAACGGTAGGAATGGGAGCGGACCTTGCTAAAAATAGCCAGGGCGACTATCGATACAAAGAGGGCAGACCATTACATAACCTGGGAGGACCACAGTAGGCAGGGCCGGGACGTGGGCATAACCAGGGCCGGGATGAGGGCAGAGCCAGGGCACTCTACGACACTCCGGGAGATTTGTCTCTGATACAATAAGCACAGAGCTGGCAATGACGCACAGCATCCCAAAGCCACTGGCAAGCACTGCTGCCAAACAGACAAGCAAGCACAGCCACCTGGCAAGGGCCACGCTACTGTTTTCGACCTTTCCTTAAGTCGGCAGGGAAATCAAGGATTGGAAGGGGGCTATTGGGCTATTGTGTGGAAAACTGTTCAGCGCTGCCCCAAGTTGGCTTCCAATGCTCCTGACAGTTGTTTCCATCATCCATTAACCCTTGTTTCAATGGCCACAGGGCTTGGCATTGGTGCAGGGTCAGTACTGAGTAGGACAAGACGCTGTAAGGTTTAAAATCTCAAACAAATGCAGAAAAAAACAATGGAAGAGATTAGTGGGCAGGCAGAGAAGCACTCAGTCTGCAACAATGGTCAAGGGTAAAGAGGTTGACTGCTGCCCTTGCATTGGTGGATATAGAGTATTTGATCCCAGCTGCAGGCTAGGACCTAATGAGAAGGCACCGATTCCATGTCACAGATGGTTAAGTCACTCAGTGACCAGATAATGAGAGGCTAACTCCTGTGGAAAAATAATGGGAGACTGAGGGAGCAGCTAGCACTAGCTGAAAAGCACAAGCACTGCTTTGTGAGTTTGATTCTGAATGCAATGGCATCTATGAGTGGACCTCTAAACCTGGAGAACTATACCAGTTGTTTTTCATCAATGTTGCATGTCGTTAAAGATATGTAAAAAAATAAATAAAATAAAAATAAAACAAGTAATCTAGGGTCAGATAAGGCTGGGAATTGCCAGGGACCTCACGATATGACATTATCACGACACTTACGTGCCGATATGTATTTTTATTTTATTTTATTTCACCTTTATTTAACCAGGTAAGCCAGTTGAGAACAAGTTCTCATTTACAACAGCGACCTGGCCAAGATAAAGCAAAGCAGTGCAGAAAAAACAACAACAACACAGAGTTACATATGGGGTAAACAAAACGTACAGTCAATAACACAATAGAAAATCTATATACAGTGTGTGCAAATGTAGTAAGTTATGGAGGTAAGGCAATAAATAGGCCATAGTGCAAAATAATTACAATTATAATTTAGTATTAACACTGGAGTGATAGATGTGCAGAAGATGATGTGCAAATAGAGATACTGGGGTGCAAATGAGCAAAATAAATAACAATGTAAATAACAATATGGGGATGAGGTAGTTGGGTGGGCTAATTACAGATGGGCTGTGTACAGGTGCAGTGATCGGTAAGCTGCTCTGACAACTGACGCTTAAAGATAGTGAGGGAGATAAGTGTCTCCAGCTTCAGAGATTTTTGCAGTTCGTTCCAGTCATTTGCAGCAGAGAACTGGAAGGAATGGCGACCAAAGGAGGTGTGACCAGTGAGATATACCTGCTGGCACGCATACTACGGGTGGGTGTTGCTATGGTGATCAATGAGCTAAGATAAGGCGGGGATTTGCCTAGAAGGGATTTATAGATGACCTGGAGCCAGTGGGTTTGGCGACGAATATGTAGTGAGGGCCAGCCAACAATGGTGGGTAGTATATGGGGCTTTGGTGACAAAACGGATGGCACTGTGATAGACTACATCCAATTTGCTGAGTAGAGTGTTGGAAGCTATTTTGTAAATGACATCGCCGAAGTCAAGGATCGGTAGGATAGTCAGTTTTACGAGGGCATGTTTAGCAGCATGAGTGAAGGAGGCTTTGTTGCAAAATAGGAAGCCGATTCTAGATGTAACTTTGGATTGGAGATGCTTAATGTGAGTCTGGAAGGAGAGTTTACAGTCTAACCAGACACCTAGGTATTTGTAGTTGTCCACATATTCTAAGTCAGAGCCGCCGAGAGTAGTGATTCTAGTCGGGCAGGCGGGTGCAAGCAGCGTTCGATTGAAGAGCATGCATTTAGTTTTACTAGCGTTTAAGAGCAGTTGGAGGCCACAGAAGGAGTGTTGTATGCCATTGAAGCTCGTTTGGAGGTTTGTTAACACAGTGTCCAATGAAGGGCCAGATGTATACAAAATGGTGTCGTCTGCGTAGAGGTGGATCTGAGAGTCACCAGCAGCAAGAGCGACATCATTGATATACACAGAGAATAGAGTCTGCCCGAGAATTGAACCCTGTGGCACCCCCATAGAGACTGCCAGAGGTCCAGACAACAGGCCCTCCGATTTGACACATTGAACTCTATCTGAGAAGTAGTTGGTGAACCAGGCAAGGCAGTCATATGAGAAACCAAGGCTATTTAGTCTGCCAATAAGAATGCGGTGATTGACAGAGTCAAAAGCCTTGGCCAGGTCAATGAAGACGGCTGCACAGTACTGTCTATTATCGATCGCGGTTATTATATCGTTTAGGACCTTGAGCGTGGCTGAGGTACACCCATGACCAGCTCGGAAACCAGATTGCATAGCGGAGAAGGTACGGTGGGATTCGAAATGGTCGGTGATCTGTTTGTTAACTTGGCTTTCAAATACTTTCGAAAGGCAGGGCAGGATGGATATAGGTCTGTAACAGTTTGGATCTAGAGTGTCACCCCCTTTGAAGAGGGGGATGACCGCGGCAGCTTTCCAATCTCTGGGGATCTCAGACGATACGAAAGGTAGGTTGAACAGGCTGGTGATAGGGGTTGCGACAATTTCGGCGGCTAATTTTAGAAAGAAAGGGTCCAGATTGTCTAGCCCAGCAGATTTGTAGGGGTCCAGATTTTGCAGCTCTTTCAGAACATCAGCTATCTGAATTTGGGTGAAGGAGAAGCGGGGGGAGCATGGGCAAGTTGCAGCGGAGGGTGCAGAGCTGGTGGCTGGGGTAGGGGTAGCCAGGTGGAAAGCATGGCCAGCCGTGGCAAAATGCTTGTTGAAATTTTCGATTATCGTAGATTTATCGGTAGTAACAGTGTTTCCTAGCCTCAGTGCAGTGGGCAGCTGGGAGGAGGTGCTCTTATTCTCCATGGACTTTACAGTGTCCCAAAACCTTTTGGAGTCAGTGCTACAGGATGCAAATTTAGCCTTTGCTTTCCTAACTGATTGTGTATATTGGTTCCTGACTTCCCTGAAAAGTTGCATATCGCGGGGGCTGTTCGATGCTAATGCCGTACGCCACAGGATGTTTTTGTGCTGGTCAAGGGCAGTCAAGTCTGGGGTGAACCAGGGGCTATATCTGTTCTTAGTTCTGTATTTTTTAATGGGGCATGCTTATTTAAGATGGAGAGGAAAGCACTTTTAAAGAACAACCAGGCATCCTCTACTGACGGAATGAGGTCAATATCCATCCAGGATACCCGAGCCAGGTCAATTAGAAAGGCCTGCTCGCTGAAGTGTTTTAGGGAGTGTTTGACAGTTATGAGGGGTGGTCGTTTGACCGCGGACCCATTACGGACGCAGGCAATAAGGCAGTGATCGCTGAGATCCTGGTTGAAGACAGCGGAGGTGTATTTAGAGGGTAAATTAGTCAGGATGATATCTATGAGGGTGCCCATGTTAACGGATTTAGGGTTGTACCTGGTCACCAAGCAATACGAACTCTGAGGATAGATGGGGGGCAATCAATTCACATATGGTGTTCAGGGCACAGCTGGGGGCTGAGGGGGGTCTGTAGCAAGCGGCAACAGTGAGAGACTTATTTCTGGAAAGGTGGATTTTTAGAAGTAGAAGCTCAAACTGTTTGGGCACAGACCTGGATAGTATGATAGAGCTACAGTAAATTGCAACTCCGCCCCCTTTGGCAGTTCTATCTAGACGGAAAATGTTGTAGTTGGGAATGGACATTTCAGAATATTTTGTGGCCTTCCTAAGCCAGGATTCAGACACTGCTAGAACATCAGGGTTGGCTGAGTGTACTAACGCAGTGAATAACTCAAACTTAGGGAGGAGGCTTCTGATGTTAACATGCAAGAAACCAAGGCTTTTGCGATTACAGAAGTCAACAAATGATAGCGCCTGGGAAGCAGGAGTGATACTGGGGGCTACAGGGCCTGGGTTAACCTCTACATCACCAGAGGAACAGAGGAGGAGTAGAATAAGGATACAGCTAAAGGCTTTAAGAAATGGTCTTCTAGTGCGTTGGGTACAGAGAAAAAAAGGGGCCGATTTCCGGGCGTTGTAGAATACATTCAGAGCATTATGTACAGACAGGGATATGGAAGGATATGAGTACAGTGGAGGTAAACCTAAGCGTTGGGTAAAGATGAAAGCGATAGCATCACTGGAGGCACCGATTGAGCCGGTCAAAGGATCTATCTGAGACAGGTTGAGCAGGACTGGGGGCTCTACATTGAAAAAGTACAGTTAGAACTAACCGAAACAGCAATAGGCAAGGCATATTGACATGGGAGATAGGCATAAAGCAGTCACAGGTGTTATTCGAGAGAGCTAAGACTACAGCTGGTAATGGCGACGAAAGTTTGAGCTGAGGCTAAACAGATCAACAGGATGGGGTACCGTATAAAGGAACAGTCCAGCAGGCATCAGCTGTGTAGCTGAGTGATCATAAGGTCCAGTGAACAGCAATAAGTAAGTCCAGGAGCAGTTCAGTGGCTGCTACGCTACAGGCGAGCTGGAGGCACGGCTGTTGATTGCGTGTGCTAGCGGGCCGGGGCTAGCAGATGGATCTTCGTGGCTGTCGCAACGGGAAGCCTGTTGAAACCACATCAGACGATTACGTCGGCAGACCAGTCGTGATGGATCGGCGGGGCTCCGTGTCAACACTAGGAGGTCCTGTCCGGTTGACAGAGGTAGATAGCCGGGAGATGGGCCTGGCTCGAGGCTAGCTCAAGGCTAACTGGGGTTAGCTTCAGGACAGTGGTGATTAGTGGTGATTAGCTAACAACGACAATAGTTACAGCTATCTAGTTGCGATGATCCGGTGTTAAGGTCCAGTGATTCACAGAAGGTTCAGCGATCCGGCAGAAAATCCGATATGCTCTGGCTCGATAGTGCGATGTGCAGACTGGCCGATAATTGTCCAGGCTAGAGCTGGCTGGTAGGTAGTGCAGGCCACGGCCACGGACAATGGTGAAGACCGCTAACGGTGGCTAATAGCAAGTAGCTAGTTAGCTGGCAAGTTTCAGCCAGAGGTTCTGGATAAAAATGAATGAAGAAATAATAGAATCCGTTCCACATTGGGTGAGGCGGGTCGCAGGAAAGTATATTTTAGTTAAAGGATGGAAAGTGAGATTGAGAAATATATACGAAAAAGACAAAAAAACAAAAAACAGGCTATTTACATGAGGACACTACAGAGAACACGACCACACTGCTATGCCACCGTGATTCTCACGATTCTATATATATATATATATATATATATATTGCGATTCGATACTGGGATTTTATTGCGATTTGATGTTCCAAACATATTGCTCACTCATGGTTTAAATTAATCTTAGATTAGACCTAATCTAGAGTTTGTAAATGTAGGTTTATAATTAATCAGAGATGTTTTGCACCGCTTCATTTTAAAGACTGGATTAGTAAATCACTAAACTATGGGTGTGTTCGTAAATTCAATCTGGATTGCCAGACTGCGTTCGTAAATTCAGAGCGTTGTCAGATTGTCCATTCGTAAATTCAGAGCGTTTCACTCTTGGAGCCTTCAGAGCGCACACTGGACCCTCTGGCCGAGGAGAAGGGTTGATCCGAGTGTTGTGACCACACAACAGCAGTCAAGCACCCAAGCTAACTGGCTAACGTTGGCTAGCTTGCTAGCTACTTCCAGACACAAATGAGAGAACACCTCACTTTGACCATTTTACTCGCCCTAGCAGAGCTGTTTAGGCTGTTTTCATGTTATCGAGAGTGTTGGTGACTGTAACTGTGCTGCTGCCAACAATTTAATTACGCTTTTTTGCCGACGTTTACTGACACTGGCCATATTCAACGGGTGTTGAGAGTTCGTAAATTCATCAGTTATTCTGCGCTCTGGCACACTCAGACGAGAGTGCTCTGAAATCGGAGTAGATAGCCAGAGTGAATTTACGAAGGCAGCCTATGACTAGTGACACGTGCCATAATGGATTTACCATAGCAATATGTTCAAATTCTATTTCTACGGAAACAAACCAGCACTGGTCATTGCTAGTTTGTTAACTAGCAAAGTGAATTTTCACTTTGGGCTAATGATGAAAAACATTTTTTACATTTACATTTAGTCATTTAGCTGACGCTCTTATCCAGAGCAATTTGGGTTAAGTGCCTTGCTCAAGGGCACAGACAGATTTTTCATCTAGTCGGCTCGGGTTACTGGCCCAACGCTCATAACCGCTAAGCTACCTGCCACCGTCCAAAAGTTAGCTGGCTAGTTGAGTTATACAAACATGATTAAAAAAATGTATCATACTGAAAATAAAGCACATACACTGACATTTGATTAACTTAAACCTCCTCCAGTGGTAGTTTCGATGAAATCCCTAAACTAAGTTTAATATTTATTTTAAAACAATGGAGCAACAATATTACAGTTCAAATTAAACTTAGTTTAGAAGAAGGATTAAATGTAACTATGATTAGTTTTAAAACTTGGTGCAACAAGATTAAATGATAAACCTTGATTTAACCCAGTTTAAGAGTTAATCCATGTTGGTGCAGCCAACCCTATACATCTGCTGCAGAGAGAAGAGAGAGCATGAGAAAATGAGTTTTGATCAGTCAGTGCTGAAAAGATGTTGGATCACTATTTAAAAAGATGGAAAACAAGCTAAAGGATGAAAAATACCTGAGTTTTGGCACAGGTACAAATATCTATATAATATATTGTCCAAAAATAATATTGCGATATGTAACTATCGATTCCCCCCCCCCCCCCATCACTAGGGTCAGAATCTGTTTACAACATCATCTCAGGTGAATATGTTTTTTGGCTTTTGCCGAGGGCATCTGCAACAGCATGCTTTGAAACTCAGCTAAATTCAGCCAATTTGTCTGTGTCAATGTAAGTAAACCTGTCCTGGAACTGAACCTTCCCCATTGTCCTTCATTCCTCCTCTTCTCCCTTTCTTCCTCTCTATCACCACCTCCACCTCATCCCCCTTTCCTCTCCCTCTCTCTCGGTCTGTACCCCCCTCCCAGGTGAGTGCTGAGTAGGGTAGCTATGCCAGACTGGATGAGAAATGAGTAGGTATAACTGTGCTTCAGAGGGAGGCCTTTGTTAAAATGCAAAAACGAATGGTTTCGGGTGCAAAACAAATACTTAAATCTGTGTGTTTTTTGTTCTGCAAGCAATTAAGTTCAGAGTCCTAAGTCAGCAACTACCCATAAAGATTGTAAAAATGCTAATGCAGGGAAAATAAAATGGATATCGATAACGGTAAAGTGGAGTAACAGTTGTAAATGACAATAGTTGCTTGCCTGTAGTACTTTAGGCCACATACAGGTTTAGGGTTTGGAGGACTTTGGGATTAGGCATCCTTTGAGGTAGACCAGAGAATAGCATACTTGTAAGTACATTACATACACTGAGTGTACAAAACATTAAGGACATCTGCTCTTTCCATGACATAGACTGACCAGGTGAATCTAGTTGAAAGCTATGATCCCTTAATGATGGCACCTGTTAAATCCACTTCAAAATCAGTGTAGATGAAGGGGAGGAGACAGGTTAAAGAAGGATGTTTAACCCTCGAGACAATTGACACATGGATTGTGTATGTGTGCCATTCAGAGGGAGAATGGGCAAGACAAAATCTTTAAGTACCTTTGAACAGGGTATGGTAGTAGGTGCCAGGCGCACCAGTTTGTGTCCAGAACTGCAACGCTGCTGGGTTTTTCATGCTCAACAGTTTCCTGTGTGTATCAAGAATGGTCCACCATCCAAAGAACATCCAGCCAACTTGACTGTGGGAAGCATTGAAGTCAACATCGGCCAGCATCCCTGTGGAACGCTTTCGACACCTTGTAAAGTCAGGGTGGTGCAACTCGATATTAGGAAGGTGTTCCTAATGTTTGGTATACTCAGTGTACATTCACATTGTACGTCACAACATTAGGTAGGATTGCACCTTTGAGCTTGCTGATTGGAGCTTGCAGAGTTAACCAACAGAGTAATGATCCAATAGCTCTGTTGGAGGTCTGGCGGAAGCTTTCGGCTTAGTCCAAATAAGATTACTATCCTTTATCAGTCAGCTTCTAAATTTAAACTTCCAGCCAATTGTGTGTGTCAGCCATTTGACGTCATTGTGTCCCTTTCTTAGGTCGCCAGGAAAACTCTGGTTGTTGGGTGCCAGCCAACCAAATGAGCTTAACATAGATCACCCAAGACACCTCAGTCAGAGAGAATATGGGGGAGGAGGCATTGAATGAATGAGCCAAAGGGAGAGTGCCTATTGCGATGTACCAGGTATTCCAAATGATCAATAGTCATGAGGCCTTCCATTCGAGAAACAATTTACAAATCTGAAATCTGTATGTCAATAATGACTTGTAAAAGCCATCAATGGTGCTCAATTAAACCAACATTGATGTGACATGATTGGTTGTTGTCAGAGTGGTGCAATGTGCACAGAGGTCTAGGGCTCCTTTGCAGTGTTCAAATCATCATAATAAATTTGGAGGCACACAAAATACTTTAATGACACTGCCTGGCTGTGCAGTGTGCATTCAAATGAATAATTTGGTGTTGCCTGCTCCACTCTGTTTCGAGACAGTGAGTAGAGGGAGTCTGAGGAAAAATAATTTGGGCCGATCATCAAAAAGTATCAAACGAGGGAACAGCCGCCAGGAGAACTCACAGGGGAGTTGCATCTGAGGCGGAAGGAACTACCATCAGTCCCATAGCAAATCAGCTATGTGCCAAAACAGGTGTGGTTTTAATGCTGCAGCAGAAAAATACAGCAACACTTTCGAAGAGGCGCTGCATGGTTAATTATAGATGAATAATACATTTCTTCCTAGCCCAATTGATTATCGAGGTGATAACATGCTTGAGGCGTTAATTTCTCATCCAAGAACTCCACCACCTTGTCCTAGACAGACGGTTGCTAAACTTCTAGGTTCAACTTTGGTTCAGAAATCTACTTCAAAATAAACAAACCAGACAAAACTAAAAAGCAAAAATGGGAGGGCAGTAAAAGATAAGAGGATCCATCAGACTGTTTGGTCAGAAATGGGACCTTAAAAATGTCACACATAGTTTGAACTCAGCCAAGAAGAAAACATGGCCTTCTTTCTAAATGAGGCAAAAAGTCCTTGGCCCTGTTTTTGTGTTGACAGGAAAAGAGAGAGTGGGAGGGAGGAGGGGAGGGCAGAGAGGAGAGGAGAAACAGCCCAGTCATCTGGGTGAAGCTGTTTGTGGCCCTGTGATTAGTGAGGACTTGGGCCAGCCAGGAGGTGGCTGAGAGGCTGAGTGACATGGAGACAAAGCCAAAGGTATTTCCAGGTCCCCAAGGACTATATTTGTGGCCATAGCCAATTAAACCACAGTGACAATACACACTGAAATAGATGCAATTTGACTGTGTCTGCAGACATCATCACCAATGAAAATGCACACACACACACACACACACACTTTAAGGACATGATCTGTGATTAAGCAATCCATCTATAAATAATACAACAAAAACACAGCTAGGGGCAACTAATTGCCTTCGCATATCCTCTTATCCTGCAACAGTATCCACCAGGAATAGTTTAAGTTCTGCTTGTGCTCATCTTATTCTAAATTAAACATCACCATTTTCCTCTAAGAATTCGATGATATAACCAGAGACGTATTGTAATTTCTAAATTAGTTACAACAAAGCTCTATCCTATGCCATGCGATGAGAGTCCTTAAACAATAATGAAAGAAAGCAAGGAGGATGCTCTTGGAGGAGAAACAGCTACCTCTGAATTTAAAATGTACAAAGAAATATATTACAGTGTTCACAACCTGACAAGATGAAAATAGAGGTGAGGGGTGGGGGGTACCTCCTCGTTAAAAATAAACGAAGGTATTGCATAACACTTGCGTGGGGTTTCTAGCCAGAAACAGAGGAAGAGGTGGGAGGGAGGGAGGGAGGAGATTTCTGGATAAGGAAGCCAACTAGGCCTAATCAATGAAAGGGTATATACCCTGGGGGAGGGCCAGAAAACATTAGAGCACTCAAATTTACCCATCAGATTATATTTTACTCCATGGATTACTGTAATCGCCTGGAAAAGAGAGTCTAAAAATATCCCTCCACCCTGCCACTCCCGCCCCCATTTTTTATTTTTTTATTTCACCTTTATTTAACCAGGTAAGCCAGTTGAGAACAAGTTCTCATTTACAACTGCGACCTGGCCAAGATAAAATAAAGCAGTGCGATAAAAACAACACAGAGTTACATATGGGGTAAACAAAACAAAGTCAAAAATACAACAGAAAATATACACTGCTCAAAAAAATAAAGGGAACACTAAAATAACACATCCTAGATCTGAATGAATGAAATAATCTTATTAAATACTTTTTTTCTTTACATAGTTGAATGTGCTGACAACAAAATCACACAAAAAGTATCAATGGAAATCAAATTTATCAACCCATGGAGGTCTGGATTTGGAGTCACCCTCAAAATTAAAGTGGAAAACCACACTACAGGCTGATCCAACTTTGATGTAATGTCCTTAAAACAAGTCAAAATGAGGCTCAGTAGTGTGTGTGGCCTCCACGTGCCTGTACGACCTCCCTACAATGCCTGGGCATGCTCCTGATGAGGTGGCGGATGGTCTCCTGAGGGATCTCCTCCCAGACCTGGACTAAAGCATCCGCCAACTCCTGGACAGTCTGTGGTGCAACGTGGCGTTGGTGGATGGAGCGAGACATGATGTCCCAGGTGTGCTCAATTGGATTCAGGTCTGGGGAACGGGCGGGCCAGTCCATAGCATCAATGCCTTCCTCTTGCAGGAACTGCTGACACACTCCAGCCACATGAGGTCTAGCATTGTCTTGCATTAGGAGGAACCCAGGGCCAACCGCACCAGCATATGGGCTCACAAGGGGTCTGAGGATCTCATCTCGGTACCTAATGGCAGTCAGGCTACCTCTGGCGAGCACATGGAGGGCTGTGCGGCCCCCCAAAGAAATGCCACCCCATACCATGACTGACCCACTGCCAAACCGGTCATGCTGGAGGATGTTGCAGGCAGCAGGACGTTCTCCACGGCGTCTCCAGACTCTGTCACGTCTGTCACGTGCTCAGTGTGAACCTGCTTTCATCTGTGAAGAGCACAGGGCGCCAGTGGCGAATTTGCCAATCTTGGTGTTCTCTGGCAAATGCCAAACGTCCTGCACGGTGTTGGCCTGTAAGCACAACCCCCACCTGTGGACGTCGGGCCCTCATACCACCCTCATGGAGTCTGTTTCTGACCGTTTGAGCAGACACATGCACATTTGTGGCCTGCTGGAGGTCATTTTGCAGGGCTCTGGCAGTGCTCCTCCTGCTCCTCCTTGCACTAAGGCGGAGGTAGCGGTCCTGCTGCTGGGTTGTTGCCCTCCTACGGCCTCCTCCACGTCTCCTGATGTACTGGCCTGTCTCCTGGTAGCGCCTCCATGCTCTGGACACTACGCTGACAGACACAGCAAACATTCTTGCCACAGCTCACATTGATGTGCCATCCTGGATGAGCTGCACTACCTGAGCCACTTGTGTGGGTTGTAGACTCCGTTTCATGCTACCACTAGAGTGAAAGCACTGCCAGCATTCAAAAGTGACCAAAACATCAGCCAGGAAGCATAGGAACTGAGAAGTGGTCTGTGGTCACCACCTGCAGAACTAGTCCTTTATTGGGGGTGTCTTGCGAATTGCCTATAACAGCATGTGAAATTTATTGTCAATCAGTGTTGCTTCCTAAGTGGACAGTTTGATTTCACAGAAGTATGATTGACTTGGAGTTACATTGTGTTGTTTAAGTGTTCCCTTTATTTTTTTGAGCAGTGTATATACAGTGTGTGCAAATGTAGCAAGTTATGGAGGTAAGGCAATAAATAGGCCATAGTACAAAATAATTACAATTAGTATTAACACTGGAATGATAGATGTGCAAGAGATGATGTGCAAATAGAGATACTGGGGTGCAAATGAGCAAAATAAATAACAATATGGGGATGAGGTAGTTGAGTGGGCTAATTTCAGAAGGGCTGTGTACAGGTGCAGTGATCGGTAAGATGCTCTGACAACTGATGCTTAAAGTTAGTGAGGGAGATAAGTGTCTCCAGCTTCAGTGATTTTTGCAGTTCATTCCAGTCATTGGCAGCAGAGAACTGGAAGGAATGGCGGCCAAAGGAGGTGTTGGCTTTGGGGATGACCAGTGAGATATACCTGTTGGAGCACATACTACGGGTGGGTGTTGCTATGGTGACCAATGAGCTAAGATAAGGCGGAGATTTGCCTAGCAGTGATTTATAGATGGCCTGGAGCCAGTGGGTTTGGCAACGAATATGTAGTGAGGACCAGCCAACAAGAGCGTACAGGTCACAGTGGTGGGTAGTATATGGGGCTTTAGTGACAAAAAGGATGGCACTGTGATAGACTACATCCAATTTGCTGAGTAGAGTGTTGGAGGCTATTTTGTAAATGACATCGCTGAAGTCAAGGATTGGTAGGATAGTCAGTTTTACGAGGGAATGTTTGGCAGCATGAGTGAAGGAGGCTTTGTTGTGAAATAGGAAGCCGATTCTAGATTTAACTTTGGATTGGAGATGCTTAATGTGAGTCTGGAAGGAGAGTTTACAGTCTAACCAGACACCTAGGTATTTGTAGTTGTCCACATACTCTAGGTCAGACCCGTCGAGAGTTGTGATTCTAGTCGGATGGGCGGGTGCAAGCAGCGTTCGATTGAAGAGCATGCATTTAGTTTTACTAGTGTTTAAGAGCAGTTGGAGGCCACAGAAGGAGTGTTGTATGGCATTGAAGCTCGTTTGGAGGTTTGTTAACACAGTGTCCAATGAAGGGCCAGATGTATACAAAATGGTGTCGTCTGCATAGAGGTGGATTTGAGAGTCACCAGCAGCAAGAGCGACATCATTGATATACACGGAGAAAAGAGTCGGCCCAAGAATTGAACCCTGTGGCACCCCCATAGAGACTGCCATAGGTCCAGACAACAGGCCCTCCGATTTGACACATTTAACTCTATCTGAGAAGTAGTTGGTGAACCAGGCGAGGCAGTCATTTGAGAAACCAAGGCTATTTAGTCTGCCAATAAGAATGCGGTGGTTGACAGAGTCGAAAGACGGCTGCACAGTAATGTCTATTATCGATCGCGGTTATAATATCGTTTAGGACCTTGAGCGTGGCTGAGGTGCACCCATGACCAGCTCGGAAACCGGATTGCATAGCAGAGAAGGTACGGTGGGATTCGAAATGGTCGGTGATCTGTTTGTTAACTTGGCTTTCAAATACTTTCGAAAGGCAGGGCAGGATGGATATAGGTCTGTAACAGTTTGGATCTAGAGTGTCACCCCCTTTGAAGAGGGGGATGACTGCGGCAGTTTTCCAATCTCTGGGGATCTCAGACGTTACGAAAGAGAGGTTGAACAGGCTAGTAATAGGGGTTGCGAGAATTTCGGCGGCTATTTTTAGAAAGAAAGGGTCCAGATTGTCTAGCCCAGATGATTTGTACGGGTCCAGATTTTGCAGCTCTTTCAGAACATCAGCTATCTGAATTTGTGTGAAGGAGAAGCGGGGGGAGGGGCATGGGCAAGTTGCAGCGGAGGGTGCAGAGCTGGTGGCCGGGGTAGTGGTAGCCAGGTGGAAAGCATGGCCAGCCGTAGCAAAATGCTTGTTGAAATTCTCAACTATTGTAGATTTATCGGTGGTGATAGTGTTTCCTAGCCTCAGTGCAGTGGGCAGCTGGGAGGAGGTGCTCTTATTCTCCATGGACTTTACAGTGTCCCAAAACTTTTTGGAGTTAGTGCTACAAGATGCATATTTCTGTTTGAAAAAGCTAGCCTTTGCTTTCCTAACTGCTTGTGTATATTGGTTCATAACTTCCCTGAAAAGTTGCATATCGCGGGGGCTATTCGATGCTAATGCAGTACGCCACAGGATGTTTTTGTGCTGGTCAAGGGCAGTCAAGTCTGAGGAGAACCAGGGGCTATATCTGTTCTTAGTTCTGAATTTTTTGAATGGGGCATTCTTATTTAAGATTGAGAAGAAAGCACTTTTAAATGATGATGACTGTTTGCATAAAGGGTGTGTGTGTGTGCGTGTGTGTGTGTGTGTGTGTGTGTGTGTGTGTGTGTGTGTGTGTGTACATGTTAGAGGGAGATGGAGAAAGAGTGTATGAAGGATTTAGGGCTAGCTCAACAATGTGTTAACTGGGCTACAGCCCTGAATCTAGTCTGTGATCAAATCAAAACATACTGTATTCACTCAGTGTCCCTGACTTTGCCAACACGAGTAGGCCTGATATTGAAACCATGCACACCACTCTTACGACTGATGAGAGGCCTTACAGTGCAGTGCAATTGACTGAATAAAAGGGTCTATTTAAATGCTGTATTTTGTGTGAGAGGAAGACCAGTAGATGGCTGTGCTGGTTTGCCACAGCCTTTATGTATGACAACCAAAGTTTTCCCAATTAAGACAGAAAGATCCATCTCCCAAGGGAGTCTTCTGGCTTACGCACACTCCATCGCGAGTTTTGTGTCGCCTAATTATGCCAACCACTCCCTCTCTCTTCCAGAGCTAGGCGTAATTTTAAACCTCCACTCAAAGCCGTTAGTTATACGAGACGCTGTCAAACAAAGGCATGGATTGTGCCTCCTCAGCCCCTTTTTCCTCCATTAACATGGAGGATGTGAGTCTTCTGGAGAGAGTGCCAGAGGAAATCTTTCTTTCTAATCAAATGATCACACTAATTAGGCCTTAGCCAGACAAGGATGGAGGAGAGAAGAGCTACAAGCCAGGAGGGCATAGCAGGAGTACAATAAGGGTAGAACGAGTTTGACATCCAGGGTGCCCCCCCTGTCCCCTGTTCAGTTTGGCAGACTGGCCGTTGATTGGATGGATCATGGAACCCTAGCATACTACACTAAAGAGACGGGCGAAAGACGAAAGCGTCAACGAGATAATAATTTTGTTGCCGTCATGAATTATGTAAGCCATTAAATTCAGCCAATAATCGTCAAGCACACTGCTGCACCAGTGGGGACTCCTGCTGTGTCTGACATTGGCAATAAACATGTCAGTAAGTAAGAAGTGTCTTTTGGTCTTCTTGTAAAAGGCTTCAATTAGTTTCAAGTTGCAGCTTGTCAAGCAATAAGTATGTAAATTGTAATTGATACTGTACATTTTCCTTCTCTGAGGAACCATCAAAATGGCTGCACCATAGTATAGCCTACATCTGCCTCTGGGCTTCTATCTATAGCTAGAGCCAATGGCACTCTCCCTACACCTGCAATCCTCTCCTTCTTCTCCTCCATCTTCTCCTCGCCCCTGACCCTCCCCTCATCGCTCTCCCTCTCTTCCCTTTCTCTCTCGCTCCCAGCAGAGATTAGACACAAGCAGCGACAGAACACAAAGTCTGCCTGCGAAAAATGTAGGTTATAAATAACCCCGGATTAATAATGCACTGGGGGTGAGAAGGGGGAGGGAGGGGATAGCGCACTGTGCTTTTAAAAGCGCACGCTTCTATTTTTGGTTTTTCCACATTTTCGGTTGCTGCTCGCTCTGTAGCTTCCAGCTCATCCCTGCTATCTTCGTCTTGGATGCGGATGCTGCAGAGGCAGCTACAAAGGGAATATGGTGTTCCCTTGCAGAATACAGGCTTTGATCTAGCTATATCTGTATATGTGGAAAACACATTAAAGAGCAACTGCCCCTGAAAATCAACTAATCCCTTTGAAAACAGAGTCAGAAACATTTATTCTAGTGTCAAAATTGACTACAAAGTGTAAATAGGATGATTTTGGTCATAATGTCAGTCTCGTCTAAAACTGAGTTTGGAACCTCAGTGCGTTACAACGAGTAAATGAAGGTCGGGTTTGGATGACAATTATGTCAACAGATCATGCCCCCTTTTGTCAAGCTCCGCGTGCAAAACGCCCCTCCGCTTCCCTTCATTGAATATGGCTCCATTTTTCACACCCCCAACACGTTCAAAGGATCACGGGCCCTATATAGCTAGACCATGCCTCCACAGCCAAAGACCTATGACTTGCATGCCCTGCCGAAGGAACCTAGCTAGTGTGTGGAATAGGCGCTTTGAGTTCGTATGTAGCATGTTTTTTGTCCCCCCACTTTGGTTCTGAAAATCACCATCACCCACTAATTAACTTTTCATTTTTGCAGATTAAGTGTTTGAGCTAGTAATGTATCAATATTTATCATTTACAATTTAGCTATGACATACCCAATGAATATATAGCACAACTTTGGATTTAACAGGCCAGCCAGGAGCAGAGTAATAAGCTTGTGGGGGATCTTGCCTTTGTGGTCTCCTTAAGCTAGTGCTGCAATGACCAGCTGCCCAAAATACTAAACCTCGCCCCTTCAGCTATGATTAGCCCAATCTCCCGATGCTTCCAAGGTAAAAGAGCTCCAGATGATCCGACTGAGGGTACGATACATTGAGGGAGAATCAGGGATGAACGGAGAGCATGTCGGGGAGGGGGGACTGAGGAATTCTCTCCTTGGCCGCCCTCATTCTTGTCTGTGTCTGTCTCTAGAGACTCACTCTTTAATCCAGAAACTGAGGTGCAGAACCATCACCACCAATGTCACCGAATATAGAGCTCAGTGCATGCCGGTACACCGGTTTTTATTCTATCAGACAGGACTCAAGGTGGCCAGCGGAGTGGCACTAGCGAGGTGGGAGGCCCTGGGAGGGACAAAGGAGGGACCTGAAAGACACCCATTAATAAATCAGACCACGCTCGCTCTGCAGACTGCAAACTGTGCATTCATTAGTCTCTCAGACAGCACTGAAATATGGGCAAAGCTTATCGCAGCATAAAAACAAAATAGGGGGTGACAATGGCTAGGCCCACAGTGTGCTGGAATAAAGTACAATCTGCTTGTTTGACAAGATGGTCAACCTTTGCACACACCCCAAAATTCTGCAAAAAGTACAGGTCTTAAGAGTTTTATTCGGATAAGTATAGCTAAGCACGATATTTATCACTGTTGTGTCCTTTCTGTCTATGAGTCAAACGCATGGCTGTGTCAATAGTCAAGCGTATGTGCCACCTCCTCATGACGACTGATCAATCATTCCACTCAGCTAAGGATGCACAGTCTGAAGTGCAGCCATTTATTATTCGAGTTGTTAAAGGCTTTCTTTCCCTTCTCTTTTTTAAAAGTCTGTTTTGCAGAGGGCGCAGCTTACGTCATGGTTATTTTCTTTAGCAACACTACACCAACTCTGCTTTGGAAAGACAAGAGAGAGAGAAAAAGAAAGAGGGAGTAAGCGAGAGGCAGGAAGAAAAAAGCATGAATATTGCTTTCCAGAAATAGCACATAGCAACATGCGGTAGGCTGCCCTGTCAAATCTGCTCTGCATCCTCTCCTTGTTAGCAGCACACGGCGAAGAGAGAGAGGGGTGAGAAAGAGAAGGAGGCTAGAAACGGAAGCTGGTCTGATCTGTTCAGTTTTGACAAAAATGGTGCCCAGATGAAAAAGTGAGAAAGACGAGGGAGAAAGGGAGCACAGGCAGGCTGATAGCCTATATTTACATCCTCTGGAACAGTCTTCTGGCGGTCGGAGCCTCATCCTGATGCTAATAGGAGAGAGGTTGTAAATAGCCTGTGTGATATATGTGCCTCAGGAACCCCCAAAGCCTTGGCAGGCCTCCTGGAGGGGTAGCTCCTTGCTCTGGGAAAACAAGAAACTAGTAGTTTCTTCTGAGGAAGCCCAGAAAAGACACTTGGGAGGGGAGACAGTCTATAACTTATTGCTATGGCTTGCATGTAAGCTAACATTTACCCAGTAGCTTGCCTGTTCCTTTGCTTCTCCCTTTTGTATGCAACTGTTGATAGCCATGTAGTAATGCATGGATGTTTAGAACATAATGGGCCTCGAGTAGATTACAGATTTCTTCTGCCTGGATAGTCATGCGATGGTGACATGGCTAGCTGAAATTCAGGCCTTGAAAGGAAAATTCTGTGAGCATTCTGAGAGTTTTCC
>NC_059198.1:21054392-21179392 GCF_020615455.1 Coregonus clupeaformis | reverse complement strand
ATGGTGGTATCATGGGTTGTTTCAGAAAGGGGTTGTCGGTTGTAAACAGGGGACTATCAGACAGTCCAACTCAATAAGAATCTGGACCACATGAAAGGCCAGGGTGATTCCTGGTTGGATCACAGTTCCGACGCATACATCTGCACTTGACTGCTCAGATAATTACAGATCCCTGCTGCAGTGAGGGTTGTGGGCAGCTCCCAGCAGCTGGCTGCAGTGCGTAGCCTAGCGCTAGCCTATACCCTGCTCTAAGAAAAGATCTGCAAACTCCAAAACCGTTTGGACATAGCATCCGGCCCAGAGTCTCAGAACATGCAGGGCTTTAAAGGGCTCCATCTGCATAGCAGGCCTGCAACAGTCATGACACAGTTGGCAATACCTGAACTCAAGTTTCAATACTAGCTTATTGCCTTCTCAGCCTGAAATCTCTTTTTGAGAAGAATGTTTTACAACTGTGTACAATTTGCATCATGTGATTACTGTGATCACTTCATGAAGACCAGGGCAGTGAACAATTACAAGGTAGTGACTAGTGACTGAGGCATAACTGTGACAAAGCACCTTGTGCCACTAAACCAATTGGTTAAAGGGCATGACTGTGAAAGTGTGTTGTGCCCTAGCGACCTTGCTCTAGGCCCCTTATAAGCCCCATCAATCCATTGTTGACGTCACTGCAGCATCATTCAAAGAAACTGGAACAAATCAATGTTCTACCTCATCCAGTGAGCATAGACATCTGACCACTGTACAGATGTACGAGGCAAAGTGGAGGGTGGTGACAGCCAGCTGCAGGAAGAGGGAGATATCATCATCAAGTCACAAGATGATCACTGAATGTCATCATGTTAAAGTGAAATGACCAGGAGGGAGAAACAGATTCATGTTTGCATGCCAGTGATTTCACATGGTGTGTTACAACGATATAGCTAATGATGATATCGGCCTAATGATATATCAGACCTCCAAGCCAATATCAGCTATATCAGATCTCCAAGTGTATGCTGCTCCCAAGTCTAGCAACTAAGAGTGTTATTGTGGTGCTGAAGAATGTGCTGTTTACTGTTAAAATCCCTTGAATCCGCATGAAATACAGTAAAACATCTGAACTATAATTAAATTTACTTCTAACACGCAATGAAGATTCTTAAAATACAGGACCTGTAGCCTATTTTGTGTGTATAGACGTGTCGACAACTCTGCAAGTAATATAATTACAGGAGGATTTTCAGGAGACCAAGCCAGTCACAAATCTATTTAGTTTATTTAGCTCACCTATCACCTAGCAGTAATTGCCACACTACTAAGGAGGTTACTCATCATTGATTTTTCCTTTGAAGAATGTCATTGTTCTGCTTTTCCATTAAATAATCAAGGTTTGATTAATTTAAAAAATTGCCATATGCAGCAAGGGTCTACTGCACTGGTTTTGTGTCAGTCGCACCGTGCACACGCACAAAATGCCTTTCCCTGTAAACTACATTGCTCAAAAAAATTAAGTGAACACAATGTAACTCCAAGTCAATCACACTTCTGTGAAATCAAACTGTCCACTTAGGAAGCAACACTGATTGACAATAAATGTCACATGCTGTTGTGCAAATGGAATAGACAACAGGTGGAAATTATAGGCAATTAGCAAGACACCCCCAATAAAGAAGTGATTCTGCAGGTGGTGACCACAGACCACTTCTCAGTTCCTATGCTTCCTGGCTGATGTTTTGGTCACTTTTGAATGCTGGCGGTGCTTTCACTCTAGTGGTAGCATGAGACGGAGTCTACAACCCACATAAGTGGCTCAGGTAGTGCAGCTCATCCAGGATGGCACATCAATGCGAGCTGTGGCAAGAAGGTTTGCTGTGTCTGTCAGCGTAGTGTCCAGAGCATGGAGGCGCTACCAGGAGACAGGCCAGTACATCAGGAGACGTGGAGGAGGCCGTAGGAGGGCAACAACCCAGCAGCAGGACCGCTACCTCCGCCTTAGTGCAAGGAGGAGCAGGAGGAGCACTGCCAGAGCCCTGCAAAATGACCTCCAGCAGGCCACAAATGTGCATGTGTCTGCTCAAACGGTCAGAAACAGACTCCATGAGGGTGGTATGAGGGCCCGACGTCCACAGGTGGGGGTTGTGCTTACAGCCCAACACCGTGCAGGACGTTTGGCATTTGCCAGAGAACACCAAGATTGGCAAATTCGCCACTGGCGCCCTGTGCTCTTCACAGATGAAAGCAGGTTCACACTGAGCACATGTGACAGACGTGACAGAGTCTGGAGACGCCGTGGGAAACGTTCTGCTGCCTGCAACATTCTCCAGCATGACCGGTTTGGCGGTGGGTCAGTCATGGTGTGGGGTGGCATTTCTTTGGGGGGCCGCACAGCCCTCCATGTGCTCGCCAGAGGTAGCCTGACTGCCATTAGGTACCGAGATGAGATCCTCAGACCCCTTTTGAGACCATATGCTGATGCGGTTGGCTCTGGGTTCCTCCTAATGCAAGACAATGCTAGACCTCATGTGGCTGGAGTGTGTCAGCAGTTCCTGCAAGAGGAAGGCATTGATGCTATGGACTGGCCCGCCCGTTCCCCAGACCTGAATCCAATTGAGCACATCTGGGACATCATGTCTCGCTCCATCCACCAACGCCACGTTGCACCACAGACTGTCCAGGAGTTGGCGGATGCTTTAGTCCAGGTCTGGGAGGAGATCCCTCAGGAGACCATCCGCCACCTCATCAGGAGCATGCCCAGGCGTTGTAGGGAGGTCATACAGGCACGTGGAGGCCACACACACTACTGAGCCTCATTTTGACTTGTTTTAAGGACATTACATCAAAGTTGGATCAGCCTGTAGTGTGGTTTTCCACTTTAATTTTGAGGGTGACTCCAAATCCAGACCTCCATGGGTTGATAAATTTGATTTCCATTGATAATTTTTGTGTGATTTTGTTGTCAGCACATTCAACTATGTAAAGAAAAAAGTATTTAACAAGATTATTTCATTAATTCAGATCTAGGATGTGTTGTTTAAGTGTTCCCTTTCTTTTTTTGAGCAGTGTATAATGCCCGCTTGATCAGACAGAGCCATCTGTTGTACACAGTGATGGTGAAACCAACACACACACACACACACACTCCACCTGATGAGCCACTTTTTTTCTCCAGTAACAAAACAGCTTACTGCATGCTGCCTACACACGCAAACAAATATACCAGGCACAGAAACAAAAGCAGATGTCAGCACAGCTGTAATGGCAAACCGTAGGTATAGAGTAGACAGTCATACACCTGCTACTTATATAACCACAGTTCACATCATACAGTAAATGGCAGATTAGTCTCAATACATCAGGGCATTTGGAAGGAGCAAGGGCATAGATTTGCCTCTATCTGATTAGAACGGTCAGGACCAGTTATGGAGCCCAATAGCCTTAACGGCACTGATATGAAGTTGGATCATCATATGTCTGGAGAAATAGTAACAGTTATGAAGCTCATATTAGGCTACCAGATGTATCATGAGGAAACCACTGTGATATCATGTGAGGTTGGATCACCATAAAACCTATATGTCTGGACTGAAGCAACGGTAACATTTCTAAAACAGTTGCAGCCAGGAAGCTTCCGGTGGAGGGTAACCATTGTTACCGCAAGTCAGGTCCCCATCACTTTCTGATCCTGGTTGAGCCCATCAAGGGACCTGGCATTCCTTCCATTTCCTGTGGTCTTGGTGGTGGAGCTTTTTATAAACGTGTTACATTTTCCTGTTACGTGTTAAGGCCTTGTCTACTGTGTCTCAGTGGGCAACAAAGACCTCCATTCACAGAGTCCAGCATTTGTAACAGGTTAGTGTTTACAAACCTGAGCACAAAGACCCTCAATAGCACCTCATACTTTATCAAGGGATATTCTACAAAAGTTATTACAACTTTTCACAGAATTAAAGTACAAGGTGTCAAGACAGTCTCTGAGAGCAGAATAACCTTGATTGGTGCATGTGTCTGGTAAAAAAGTCATTTTGTGAACTAACACTCACACTTTACTTTTTTCCCCCGCTTACTAGCACCGACTTTGCTGATAGCTACTTTATTGAGGAAAAATTCACTATCACTGTGATATGTAGTTGTCCAACCTAGCTATCTTAAGATGAATGCACTGTGAGTCGCTCTGGATAAGAGCGTCTGCTAAATGACTAAAATGTAAATGTATCCCCCCAAAAGGCTGACCCACTAAATGTCAAATCATGAAATACTTTGTAGCTGTGAAGTGGGGAGAACATCTGGATGCGTAGTTTATCTTGAGCATAGTCCTTGAAATAATAGAAAATGTATGCTCATTGATGCAATAGGAAACACTTTATTTAAAGAAACAGCCTTTACCTACTATTATCTACCGATCCATCTATGACCTATTTTATATGAAAACAAAAACCAGGTAAAGTCCCCAAAAAGGTCCTAGATTCTAATAGCGCTTTAAAACATGATTAAATCACCATAACCAAATCAAAATGTCAGCACTATCCTGTCATGTTTTTCACAAATTAACCATACCGAGGTCCCACTGGCACTCTGACAATTCATGAAGGTTAGAAAACCAAAGGAAATGCGCACATCCACTTATTTGAACAGGTGTCAGGTAAACAAGGGGAGCATATGCAAGAGAAAGAGGAGAACCACCCACATACTGCTCTACAGCCGTTCCGCTCTGTTGATTTAAGAACGGGTGAGCAGTAAATCCACCCCCCGTCCTCTCAACGCACACTATGACGTGGAAGCTGTAGAAGGCTGACTCCAAAACTTGAGTGGCCGTAGTCGGTTTCTATGTTTTGCTATTCTATGCATTCCTTTTAAAAGTCCTTCTCTCAAAAGCAGTTTCAACAGCAACCTCTAGTCACAACAGTCATACAAAAATAGGCCTATAGGTCTGAAAATTACATCCTCTCAGGTGCTCAGACAGGCACCCACCCTTCCCCTGCTCTCGACCCCCTGTATGACTCACCAGCAATGGGCATGGCAGACACTTGGGACTGGGGCAGCAGCTCCAGAGGTTGCTCCCTGCTGGACATGGCGTCTGAGGAGAAGCAGGACTCTGTCTCATAGATCGTCTGCAACATTGCGCACAGCCCCGGCACAGTGGGCCTTAAAAGCATGCCAGTGCAAGGGTGTCCTTCCAATATGTATGGGGAAACAAAGAAAACTATCCAGGCAATGAGAAAACCTTGGACTAGATGAAAAGGTGAACAACACAGCAAAGTCCCTCTTAGATCTTTAAAGAAAACTCCAGAACTCCTCTTCTAGAGATGAAACAACTGATGAAGGAGAGAGATCCTTGAAGTTCCATGGCCCAAACAAAACTGCAGTGTCTCCAGGCGAACAGGGAGAGTTTTTCCCAGCACAGGCTACAGAAGAAACAAAACAAGTAGTGTGGCCAGAAGCGAGTAGACAGCACTGAACCCCTCAGAGAGGAGTAAAGTTAAAATACACACCGCCCTCTTGGAGTTACGTAGCCTTCTCAAAACACCACGCGTGAAAAACTGTCAAGCTGGGCAAAACAAATAGCAGGCAACACAAAAAAAACAGTCCAAAATCTCGTCCAAAAAGCACCAGTCGTCTGCGTCTGTGTCACAAGCAGAGTAGACGTGGACACAGACAGCTCAAGAGTCTGGCTGTCACTGCGTCGGCGAAGAGCTGAGAACGCCACGGGAGAGATCAGCGAATGGCGAGAGGAGAGTGAGAAGGAGGAGCGAGAGAGAGATAGAAAAGAGGGAGGAGAGAGAGAGAGAGAGATAGAGAAGCTGAAAATAGATCACTAGGAGGTTGTGTAGACGGTGCTCAGGAGGTAGACTGTTGTTGACGGCACTGAATGTTAGCCTCCTAGTCTCTCCTCTCTCCTCCTACTGCAGCGTGTCCTCCTCCTGCCTCGTTCTCTTCACAAAGGCAGCGCTGCTGCACTCTGCATCTGCCACATTAGAGAGGAGAAAGCAGTCAGAACGTGCCAGAACCACCCATCACCTCAACCAGAGAAAGACGAATGAAAACCTGCAGTGCCTTTCCAAAAGGAGTTGTCCCCTAGCCTAAATCTCCTTTTGTTTTTTTTCCTGTTTGTTTGTTTGTTTGTTTGTTTTTCCGGTAACCCCCGCGTTGTGTTGCGGAGCGCAGAGGTAGAAGAGGAGCGCCACAGAGTTTACAAACACACTGGGCTGCTCAGGGCGGCTGGAAATAGCTGCCGAGTGGCAGGGGAGGGGCGGGGCTAGGGCTATAAATAGAGGCGAGAGCTGAGAGTGTGTGAGAAGGCAGGGAGGGAGGAGGGAGAGAGAGGAGAGGAGAGGAGGGGAGGGATAGAAGGAGGGGAGAGTGGCCGGAGGAGGGGGCCTTGTTCATGCAAATAGCACTGAGCCAATCGAGTGCTGTTCCCAGTGCCGAGGGGGGTGGGGGATGGAGTAGCGGGGGGCTAACTGCATCAGCAGCTCGCTCATTGACACAATGAATGTTCGGGTCACCATTCCATCAACACAAGTGGGTCAGACTCTGAAGCAATCTGACCACAGATGTCAGGTGTTTTACAATTTGTTGCACCAGATATGTTAAAAGTTATTTCATGAATTAGCTGCTTCTGGATCAGTAGCCATTTGGCTTAAATTTACAGGCCAAGTACTAACCAGGAGGACAAAATGTGCATGAAAATAAAGTTGCAGCTTCAGCAATTTAACATTTTAAAATCGTACCATCAATGTGTAGAATCAATGCAAACATTGTAACCTACATGTACACAATACTGCCTCATGATTCTAAATGCCCGCAACTGATAACACACACTTCTTACATAATATTGTCTGTGACTCCACCAAGGGCAGCAGCTGGGCTAATAAACAACTGTTGATGGCCTGCTGTGTTCAGATTGTTTCACTCTCCAATGGATGACACCGCACCAGGAATCCCAAGTGAGCCATTCCTGGGCTCAGGCAGCGGCTATGTTAGCCACTTTATTCTCAGATGGCCCGGTCACCATGGTCACAGTGCCATTTTATACTCAATGGTTATGAGGGACTTGGCCGGGGACCCATCAAAGATCAGAGGGGGCTTTCTCCAGTCCCCATTGGACCACAGGAGATGTGATAGGACCTGCCATCCCTGCCAACTAAAATGCTCCCAAATAACATGTGTAGCCAAACTGTGTGCATGTTAAATCTCCTTCACTATAGTGAGGTATGCATATTAAGAAGCATCCTCCTTCTCCTTAACCAGTAGCTCCGACCACAAGCCTCGTTGAAATGCATCGCAAACACAGATTCAAAATGAAAGTCAGTCTTAATTAGAAATTAAAAGAGAGTTAAAGACAGAGAATCCATGGTCCAATTTAAAGACAGTCGCTGCTTGGCATATTGACAAAAGCTAAGTGCTTTTTTGATCTTCTGCCACTGGGCTGCCCCATTGGGCAACCAGCTTGGACCAGCTCCGACCAACTGTGGCTCTCTACACTGTGAATAGACTGGATTCGTCACCTGTGCCACTCCAAACGACCATGACTACAATTGGCTACAAGGCAGTTTCTGCGAAAATTCTAAGCCCGCCTTCTGACAAAAGGAGAGTGGGGTCCAGCTAGGTATCTCAGCATTGGAGAAAAGAGTAGAGCAGCAGTCAGTGAATTGCCAAAACTCTCATCTAACCCCTTCTCCTGTCTCTTGGCATTACTCTCCACTCCCCCCCGTTATTTATAGGTGGATGTATCTTTCTGGCTTTCTGACGTACGTTGGGCTTATATTTAGCTTGAGGCAAGTGGGGGAGGGGTGAGGCCCTAACTTTGTTTTTTCTGTCAATTTTTTTGGCATGGGATGAACTTGCGCAGTTAATGTCAAGGACTTTGGCGGCTAACTTTGTTTGACAGAGGCCCTCTGTCTTTGGCATAAGCTGGGCTTGACCCAATTAAGAGCCAACCAATCCAAATAGACAACCCTCACCTGCAAGAAACCTGGAGGGAGGCAAAACACACTGAACAAACTGAGGTTTTGTAAATCTTGGGCTGTGGATCAAGCTGGGCTCAAACTGTGATGAGATTCATCTCAAGACTGCATTCCTCTGCAGTCTTCGTCTTAAAAGGCCAGTTTTTTTTTTTGCGGTTTCTAGCGTCTGTGTGGCATGTTGATTATTTTTTGTTCATATGAATTTGGCTCTAGCATTTGAACGGTTTAAACTACAAAATATTATGACCCCATTCCTGATAGCTACGACTCTAAGGAATAACATACGTGTCTACTGTTTCCCTCTCAGACTCACAAGTACTCGTTAGAAGGGAGTGTGAAAAAAAACGCGCCTAATGACTGAGGAAAATTAATTCAAAGCATACTTCCTTCAGACTGGAATTTGGCATTACCTGATTTGACATACAGTTAAAGTCGGAAGTTTACATACACATAGGTTGGAGTTATTAAAACTTGTTTTTCAACCACTCCACAACTTTATTGTTAACAAACTATAGTTTTGGCAAGTCGGTTAGGACATCTACTTTGTGCATGACACAAGTAATTTTTCCAACAATTGTTTACAGACAGATTATTTCACTTATAATTCACTGTATAACAATACCAGTTGGTCAGAAGTTTACATACACTAAGTTGACTGTGCCTTTAAACAGCTTGGACAATTCCAGAAAATGATGTCATGGCTTTAGAAGCTTCTGATAGGTTAATTGACATAATTTGAGTCAATTGGAGGTGTACCTGTGGATGTATTTCAAGGCCTACCTTCAAACTCAGTGGCTCTTTGCTTGACATCATGGGAAAACCAAAAGAAATCAGCCAAGACCTCTGGAAAAAAATGGTAGACCTCCACAAGTCTGGTTCATCCTTGGGAGCAATTTCCAAATGCCTGAAGGTACCACGTTCATCTGTACAAACAATAGTACGCAAGTATAAACACCATGGGACCATGCAGCCGTCATACCACTCAGGAAGGAGATGCATTCTGTCTCCTAGAGATGAACGTACTTTGGTGCGAAAAGTGCAAATCAATCGCAGAACAACAGCAAAGGACCTTGTGAAGATTCTGAAGGAAACAGGTACAAAAGTATCTATATCCACAGTAAAACGAGTCCTATATCGACATAACCTGAAAGGCCGCTCAGCAAGGAAGAAGCCACTGCTCCAAAAACGCCATAAAAAATCCAGACTACGGTTTGCAACTGCATATGGGGACAAAGATCGTACTTTTTGGAGAAATGTCCTCTGGTCTGATGAAACAAAAATAGAACTGTTTGGCCATAATGACCATTGTTATGTTTGGAGGAAAAAGGGGGTTGCTTGCAAGCCGAAGAACACCATCCCAACCGTGAAGCACGGGGGTGGCAGCATCATGCTGTGCGGGTGCTTTGCTGCAGGAGGGCCTGGTGCACTTCACAAAATAGATGGCATCATGAAGAAGGAAAATTATGTGGATATATTGAAGCAACATCTCAAGACATCAGTCAGGAAGTTAAAGCTTGGTTGCAAATAGGTCTTCCAAATGGACAATGACCCCAAGCATACTTCCAAAGTTGTGGCAAAATGGCTAAAGGACAAAAGTCAAGGTATTGGAGTAGGCCATCACAAAGCCCTGACCTCAATCCTATAGAAAGTTTGTAGGCAGAACTGAAAAAGCGTGTGCGAGCAAGGAGGCCTACAAACCTGACTCAGTTACACCAGCTCTGTCAGGAGGAATGGGCCAGAATCCATCCAACTTATTGTGGGAAGCTTGTGTAAGGCTACCCGAAATGTTTGACCCAAGTGAACCAATTTAAAAGGCAATGCTACCAAATACTAATTGAGTGTATGTAAACTTCTGACCCACTGGGAATGTGATGAAAGAAATAAAAGCTGAAATAAATCATTCTCTCTACTATTATTCTGACATTTCACATTCTTAAAATAAAGTGGTGATCCTAACTGAACTAAGACAGGGAATTTTTACTAGGATTAAATGTCAGGAATTAAATGTATTTGGCTAAGGTGTATGTAAACTTCCGACTTCAACTGTTTGTCTTATTTATTGAGATGCTTCGTTTTCAGATGATTTAAAAATGACCAAATCACTTTTAAGATGCTTTTAATAGTTACAATAATGAGTGAGTGTTGCGCCTTTTCCTTTTAAATGATGAGAAAATGTTTTGGTTGCACCTCGACTTACGTTGTTTGAGCGCCCTCCACTTCTTTCCTAATTACTTTTTGCAACATATACAGTGCATTCGGAAGGTATTCAGACCCCTTCACTTTTCCCACATTTTATTACGTTACAGCCTTATTCTAAAATTGATTAAATTGTTGTTGTTTTTCTCATCAATCTACACACAGTACCCCATAATGACAAAGCAAAAACAGGTTTTTGGAAATGTTTGCAAATGTATTAAAAATTAAAAACTGAAATATTACATTTACATAAGTATTCAGACCATTTACTCAGTACTTTGTTAAAGCACCTTTGGCAGCGATTACAGCCTTGAGTCTTCTTGGGTATGACGCTACAAGCATGGCACACCTGTATTTGGGGAGTTTCTTCCATTCTTCTCTGAAGATCCTCTTAAGCTCTGTTAGGTTGGATGGGGAGCGTAGCTGCACAGCTATTTTCAGGTCTCTCCAGAGATGTTCGATAGGGTTCAAGTCCAGGCTCTGGCTAGGCCACTCAAGGATATTCAGAGACTTGTCCCAAAGCCACTCCTGCGTTGTCTTGGCTGTGTGCTTATGGTCGTTGTACTGTTGGAAGGTGAACCTATGCCCCAGTCTGAGGTCCTGAGTACTCTGGAGCAGGTTTTCATCAAGGATCTCTCTGTACTTTGCTCCGTTCATCTTTCCCTCGATCCTGACTAGTCTCCCAGTCCCTGCTGCTGAAAAACATCCCCACAGCATGATGCTGCCACCACCATGCTTCACTGTAGGGATGGTGCCAGGTTTCCTCCAGACGTGATGCTCGGCATTCAGGCCAAAGAGTTCAATCTTGGTTTCATCAGACCAGAGAATCTGGTTTCTCATGGTCAGAGTCCTTTAGGTGCCTTTTGGCAAACTCCAAGCGGGCTGTCATGTGCCTTTTACTGAGGAGTGGCATCCATCTGGCCACTCTACCATAAAGGCCTGATTGGTGGAGTGCTGCAGAGATGGTTGTCCTTCTCGAAGGTTCTCCCATCTCCACAGAGGAACTATGGAGCTCTGTCAGAGTGACCATCGGGTTCTTGGTCACCTCCCTGACCTAGGCCCTTCTCCCCCGATTGCTCAATTTGGCCAGGCGGCCAGCTCTAGGAAGTGTCTTGGTGGTTCCAAACTTCTTCCATTTAAGAATGATGGAGGCCACTGTTCTTGGGGACCTTCAATGCTGCAGAAATCTTTTGGTACCCTTCCCCAGATCTGTGCCTCGACACAATCCTGTCTTGGAGCTCTACGGACAATTCCTTCGACTTCATGGCTTGGTTTTTGCTCTGACATGCACTCTCAACTGTGGGACCTTTTATAGACAGTTGTGTGCCCTTCCAAATCATGTCCAATCAATTGAATTTACCACAGGTGGACTCCAATCAAGTTGTAGAAACATCTCAAGGACGATCAATGGAAACAGGATGCACCTGAGCTCAATTTCGAGTCTCATAGCAAAAGGTCTAAATACTTATGTAAATAAGGTATTTCTAAATTTCTAAAAACCTGTTTTCGCTTTGTCATTATGGGGTATTGTGTGTAGATTAATGAGGGAAAAAATCTATTTAATCCATTTTAGAATAAGGAAAAAGGGAAAGGGTAAAGGAGAACTCCTGGTCTTGAGTTTACAGTTGAGATACTGTATATACACTAACTGTTGAGGAAGGAATAGCTAAAGACCAGTAGAAACCTCCTGCATGTCAATACCAAAATTAAAGCGAAGCTGCAGAGATAAAGTCATACACTGACATTTAGTCATGCAAGCCGTAACAAGAAAAACAACATCAAAAAGAGGACAAGCTAAAAAAGAAAAAAAGAGAAACCACCCGAGAGGACAGACTGCGATTGCAATTGCAGGAAAGGCCTCCAGTGAGTCAGTTCCATGAAAATACTTTATGAGACTGAGACTTTCCCATTCACACTTCCTCAGTGGGTGATAGTTTACTGTGAGAGAGGCGCGTCGTAACTGCCCCACTGAGGACAGGGCCCTGACCCAACACAGACGTCAGGGCACGCAACAGCAGGACTGACACCGAGCACTGAGGCTAACGTCAGATGTGCTCTATATGACTGAGTGGAACTCTCCTATGAATATAATGGTAATTAGGAAACTAACGGTTACAGAGATTATATTTGGCTAAAAGATAATTGCAAGAGACAGAGAGGCTGAATTTGTCAGCTCCCAATTCAAACTAAATGCTTCTTTGCCCACATAACCAATAGTGCTGGGAATTGCCAGGGACCATTCAATACAATATTTAGATGCAGATACGATATGTATTGCGATTCTCATTATTCTATATGTATTGCGATTGGATACTGCGATTTTATTGTGATTTTATGTTCCAAACATATTGCTCACTATATGTCCGCTGCAGAGCAACACGAGAGAGAATGAGAAAATGAGTTTTGATCAGTCATGTTTTGGCGCAGGTACAGCCGACTAGCGCTAGCTAATGCTACCTACAGTAGCAAAAAATAAATAAACGATACTTGAGTCAAATATCAATACAATGTCGTCCAAAAATAATATTGTGATATGTAACTATCAATATATCCCCCATTACTAATACTTTACACGTCACAAACGCTTCGGCTAGTCACTTGACCCCTACCTATATGTACATTACATAGCTACCTCAATTACATCGTACCCTTACACATAAACTCGGTACTGGTACTCCCTGTATATAGCCATGTTATTTTATACTCCCTGTATATAGCCATGTTATTTGTACATTTTATTTTTATTCGTTATTCACCGTCACTATTTCCATTTTCTTTAATTTTTTCTTTAACTCCGCATTGTTAGAAAAGGGCCCATAAGTAAGCAGTTCACTGTTAGTCTACACCCGTTGTCTACAAAACATGTGACCAATTAAATTGTATTTTATAACCAACTAATAAAACCAACTTATCAATGTAATGGCTTTGTTATAATTAGGAAATGGGAATAGGAGGGACCTTTCAATTATAACTTTTAGGGTTTTTAGGCATGTTATCATGAACTAGAATATGCAGTGTTTTCAAGTGATGCACCCGCACACATGGGCACACAAGCAGTGCATTCGGAAAGTATTCAAACCCCTTGACTTTGTCCACATTGTTACGTTACAGCCTTATTTTAAAACGTATTCAATAAAAAAATAATTATTCATCAATCTACACACAATACCCTAAAATGACAAAGCGAAAACAGGTTTATACATTTTTGCAAATTTATGACAAATGAAAATCCTTATTTACATAAGTATTCAGACCTTTTGCTATGAGACTCGAAATTGAGCTCAGGCACATCTTGTTTCCATTGATCATGCTTGAGATGTTTCTACAACTTCGAGTCCACCTGTGGCAAATTCAATTGATTGGACATGATTTAGAAAGGCATACACCTGTCTATATAAGATCCCACAGGTGACAGTGTATGTCAGAGCAAAAACCAAGCCATGAGGTCGAACGAATTGTCTGTAGAGCTCCGAGACAGGATTGTGTCGAGGCACAGGTCTGGGGAAGGGTACCAAAAAAAATCTGCAGCACTGAAGGTCCCCAAGAACACAGCGGTCTCCATCATTGTTAAATGGAAGTTTGGAACCACCAAGACACTTCCTAGATCTGGCCACCCGGCCAAACTGAGAAATCGGGGGAGAAGGGCCTTTGTCAGGGAGGTGACCAAGAACCCGATGGTCACTGACAGAGCTTCAGAGTTCCTCTGTGGAGATGGGAGAACCTTCCAGAAGGACAACCATCTCTGCAGCACTCCACCCATCAGGCCTTTATGGTAGAGTGGCCAGACAGAAGCCACTCCTCAGTAAAAGGCACATGACAGCCCGCTTGGAGTTTGCCAAAAGGCACCTAAAGGACTCTCAGACCATGAGAAACCAGATTCTCTTGTCTGATGAAACCAAGATTGAACTCTTTGGCCTGAATGCCAAGCGTCACGTCTGGAGGAAACCTGGCGCCATCCCTACGGTGAAGCATGGTGGTGGCACCATCATGCTGTGGGGATGTTTTTCAGCAGCAGGGACTGGGAGACTAGTCAGGATCGAGGGAAAGATTAACGGTGCAAAGTACAGAGAGATCCTTGATGAAAACCTGCTCCAGAGCACTCAGGACCTCAGACTGGGGCGAAGGTTCACCTTCCAACAGGACAACGACCCTAAGCACACAGCCAAGACAACGCAGGAGTGGCTTTGGGACAAGTCTCTGAATGTCCTTGAGTGGCCTAGCCAGAGCTTGGACTCGAACCCTATCTAACATCTCTAGAGAGACCTGAAAATAGCTGTGCAGCGATGCTCCCCATCCAACCTGACAGAGTTTAAAAGAATCTGCAGAGAAGAATGGGAGAAACTCCCCAAATACAGGTGTGGCAAGCTTGTAGCGTCATACCTAAGAAGACTCGAGGCTGTAATCGCTGCCAAAGGTGCTTCAACAAAGTACTGAGTAAAAGGGTCTGAATAAATTACTTATGTAAATTTGATATTTCCATTTATTTTAAATTTGCAAAAAGTTCTAAAAACCTTTTTTTGTATTGTCATTATGAGGTATTGTGTATAGAGGGAAACAACTATTTAATCCATTTAAGAATAAGGCTGTAACGTAACAAAACGTGGAAAAGGTCAAGGGGTCTGAATACTTTCAGAATGCGCTGTAGGTAAACAACCATTTTTAGATTTATAATTTAATGACTTGCATCATAACAGCAGAAAGAGGTTCACTTGTACCACAATTGTGCAAAAATACATTGATGTGAGTGCTCACACACAGAAGCTACAGACACACACAGCAGTGAGGATTCACAGAGATTCAATTTCCTCAAATAGAACGCAGTGATGACTCATTCACTGCTCAGCCCCAACTGCAATGTTCTGCTGTAGCAGATAACACACTCCTTTATTTATTTATTAACTTAATTCAAAAATAATGTTCAGGTAATAATAGCTGTATCCTGAAAACATTTTTAAAAACATTTTTATTTACCACAGTTGGAGTTCTAAGAGGCTAAACAATCATTTACATTTACATTTTAGTCATTTAGCAGACACTCTTATCCAGAGCGACTTACAGTTAGTGAATACATATTTTTTTATACTGGCCCCCCGTGGGAATCGAACCCACAACCCTGGCGTTGCAAACGCCATGCTCTATCAACTGAGCTACATCCCTGCCGGCCATTCCCTCCCCTACCCTGGACGACGCTGGGCCAATTGTGCGCCGCCCATGAGTCTCCCGGTCGCGGCCGGCTGCGACATAGCCTGGATTCGAACCAGGATCTCTAGTGGCACAGTTAGCACTGCGATGCAGTGCCTTAGACCACTGCGCCACTCAGGAGTACAGCACCGGCTCCAGGCGTGCGTCCGCATGTTGATTTTGTCTATCCCCATCAATCAACTTCATATTTCACATTTGCATTATTGACATTTACATTTTTTACATTCCTATTTACTTCCTTGAATAAGATTCCAATTAAGACCTGAGTCATGTTGTAAACATTGTACGCTAAATATAGCCATATAAATGTGGAGGAGTTCCAAATAAGAATATAGTGATGATGTGGAATATTAATTGATGCAGAAAACAAGTATTTTCGAAAATGAGGTCATTGAAAAATAAAACATTGTTATGTTAGGCCTGGTCAAGTCCACAATTCATTTTGGGAATATGCAACAGTTAACCCCTTAAACTTGTGGAAATTGGCCAATATGGATAGGGACAAAATGAAAATATTCTAACAGAAGAAATATAAAAAGTATATGCATGACCATGGTATTTATTTATTTTTTTATTTCACCTTTATTTAACCAGGTAAACCAGTTGAGAACAAGTTCTCATTTACAACTGCGACCTGGCCAAGATAAAGCAAAGCAGTGCGATAAAAACAACAACACAGAGTTACATATGGGGTAAAACAAAACAAAAATCAAAAAAAAATACAACAGAAATACAATTAATATACAGTGTGCAAATTTAGCAAGTTATGGAGGTAAGGCAATAAAATAGGCTATAGTGCAAAATAATTACAATTTAGTATTAACACTGGAATGATGTGCAAGAGATGATGTGCAAATAGAGATACTGGGGTACAGATGAGCAAAATAAATAACAATATAGGGATGAGGTAGTTGGGCGGGCTAATTTCAGATGGGCTGTGTACAGGTGCAGTGATCGGTAAGGTGCTCTGACAACTGATGCTTAAAGTTAGTGAGGGAGATAAGTGTCTCCAGCTTCAGAGATTTTTGCAATTTGTTCCAGTCATTGGCAGCAGAGAACTGGAAGGAATTGCGGCCAAAGGAGGTGTTGGCTTTGGGGATGACCAGTGAGATATACCCGCTGGAGCGCAGACTACGGGTGGGTGTTGCTATGGTGACCAATGAGCTAAGATAAGGCGGGATTTGCCTAGCAGTGATTTATAGATGGCCTGGAGCCAGTGGGTTTGGCGACCGAATATGTAGTGAGGACCAGCCAACAAGAGCGTACAGGTCACAGTGGTGGGTATTATATGGGGCTTTGGAGACAAAACGGATGGCACTGTGATAGACAACATCCAATTTGCTGAGTAGAGTGTTGGAGGCTATTTTGTAAATGACATCGCCGAAGTCAAGGATCGGTAGGATAGTCAGTTTTACGAGGGCATGTTTGGCAGCATGAGTGAAGGAGGCTTTGTTGCGAAATAGGAAACCGATTCTAGATTTAACTTTGGATTGGAGATTCTTAATGTGAGTCTGGAAGGAGAGTTTACAGTCTAACCAGACACCTAGATATTTGTAGTTGTCCACGTACTCTAGGTCAGACCCGCCGAGAGTAGTGATTCTAGTCGGGTGGGCGGGTGCAAGCAGCGTTCGGTTGAAGAGCATGCATTTTGTTTTACTAGTGTTTAAGAGCAGTTGGAGGCTACTGAAGGAGTGTTGTATGGAATTGAAGAGAGAACACTTTGGAAATTATGGGAAATTATCAGACTAAAGGTTAGGACACAACAGTTCACCTGACACAAGACTGAATCCAAACATTATACTGTTGATTTCATGTACATTTTACATTTACTGTATTTTTCACAGCATTTGTCAATAACAAAATCTGAAAACACTCTGGATACATTCAGTTACATAAGAATATTAATTGGAGTAGGTGCAAGAAGGGTTTGAGTGAGAGGTCCAACTAGTGTCCACACACCTCTCCAAATGCACTTTTATGACTCAAGGAAAGCTCCTTCAACTATAAAAGGTGCTTTTTTGAGCTCTCCTGGCTTTGCCATTGAGGACTGAGGCAAGCACACTTGTCGTTTTTTGTTTGGAACACAGCCCTGCGTCCCCACCTTCACACAATTACGGTTGTTTTTTACGCAATCCAAACACTTTCCAATATAAATCCCAATATGGGTCAGGAGGGCATCATTTGAAAGCTTATTCTATTGCCAACATGCCTATCTAAGTTAAAAAATATGATCTTACAGTGTTAGGCTTTCAAAAGGCACTTCAGACAAACAGATTGCAATTTTGGTGCGCATAGAATGGCGTCATGAGTGCATTCAAGTGCGTGTTCCGCAGAAAATGTTCCTCACAATACGACAAACATAGGCTCATTCTGTTCAGATCAACCCAGGGTATAACACCTTGACCAAACCGGCTCCAGGCGTGCGTCCGCATGTTGATTTTGTCTATCCCCATCAGACGCGCATGACACGCAGGTTAAAATACCAAAACCAACTATGAACCAACTATATTAATTTGGGGACAGATCAAAACACACACGAAACATTCATGGACATTTAGTTTGCTGTTGCTAGCTAACGTGTCCTGGGAGATAAACATTGGGTTGTTATTTTACCTGAAATGCATATGGATATTTGTATAATTTTGACCCTTGTCACACGCGGTGCTCAAGTTTATAATAGCTGTCAGTCAAAACAGCTGTGAAGCGTAGAATCTGAGCTCTGACATCATGTATAGCACGTTACTCTAAAACCACTGTGTTCCAATCAGCTTATCAATGAGCTTGTGTGTTGATGCAAATCAATATGTTTCTGCAGTCAAGATAGGAACTTGCCACTCATATAGGAACAGAGTCAAAACCTTTCTGGAAACAAGCACGTTCAAAGGAATATAAAGATGCCCTTCGTTTAAACTGACAGATTGTCAATATGGTTTTGATTGTGTCTTTGCCCAGCGACGGAGGAGGGGCAGTGACAAACGGCCAATGATGAGGACTCATCTATTGGAGATAGAAGGTTGGTCATATAATACGTACAAGTAGCAGGGCGATATGGAAAAAAATCCATATTGCGATAAATTGCCTGAATAATGATAAATAGAATGATACGTTTATAACATTAGCTGGTGTCTACCAGTTCTTTTTGTATTATCCTTTAAACTACTACTACTTGTTCGATGGTTGTAGGCATCAATTGTCCCATTAACATTCACACATACAGTGCCTTCAGAAAGTATTACCATTCCTTTACTTTTTCCACATTGTTGTTTTACAGCCTCAATTTAAAATAGATTTTTCTTTCACTGGCCTACACACAATACCCCATAATGTCAAAGTGTAAATGTGATATTTCTGTATTTTCAATACATTTGCAAAACATTTTAAAAACACGTTTTAATTTTGTCATTATGGGGCAGTGGTCACCAACCTTTTCTGAGTAAAGATCACTTTCGCATTCAAAAAGCATGCCGAGATCTACCGCTCATATAAAAATAAAAATAAAACGACTTAAAAACAGTAGTAACATAAAGAAAAACAGTTCTGTAGGAATTAGGTTTGTGCAGTAGGCAGGCCTAATACATTTTCACAGCATATTGGCTATATGCCTGGCCTGCCAATATTGTTCTTCTCAGACCATATATTTCAAAAATCGAGCTTTGATAACAAAATAGATCATCAGTTGGTGTAGCACTTGCGAGGCACAGCTGAGTATAAATTGAAAGAATTAGCAAATGTATTTTACTGGACTGATGGTAGGCTACCTGCATCTGATGGTGATGGTGCTTTCAAGACAACTGAACTCGGGAAAAAAAGTTAAAATCACAACATCAGTGATGTTCAGGTCACAAAGTCGGGGCTCTAGAAAGACGCCAGAGTTTCCGACTTGGAATTCCCAGTTGTCTTGAACCCACTGAAGTCGTAGATGCCCTAGTTCCCAGTTATTTTGAACACAGCATTAGTCTCAGCGGAGGGAGGGAACGAGCAGCAGAGGGTCAGCCTCTCGCGGTCCCTGTTCTCTCCTTCCTTTCCTCCAGTGAGACTGACCAGAGAGAGGGGACACAGTCTTCCATCTGATGGTGAAACTCGAGTCGCACTGCATCTGCCTCAAGCACAAATTCATGTTGTTCCTATGACCAGAGAAAGTGAAATATTCCTCAATATTAAAATAGACACGACAAGCTGCTAATAATAATAAAAACGCAGGGCTATCAATACACTTGGCAACTCATTCATTGCAGCTGCAGCGTGAGTGGGGAGAAGTTTAATGTTTTGTAATAGTGTTGAATAAAAACAATGTGGCAGCGCTGAATAAAAAATTCTACATGAACTCACTCATAAAAACAGCAGCTCTTTGCTGTATTATTTGACAGTCTCTCTCTGGTCATGGTTTTAAAAGTTATGAAATCTCACGTAGGCTAGTATCAAACTTGTAGGCACAGTGATTTGAGCTATCAGATTGGCCAGCGCTGTAGGCGCACTCGATTTAGCAACAGATCTCCAGGTCCGCCGGGTAGACAGAGTTTGTCTCTTCAGACAAATGAAATGGTTCAAAATGCGAATACTTTGCCTACCCGGTGCTCAGGGCTTCTGAATCAAGTGCACCTACTGCCAACAGCGCAACACAAATCATTTAAAAAAAGGAGGAGTGCAAGCCTTCATCATTGGCATTTTTACAGAAATGTTTGGTGATCAACTAGGAATCGCGATCGGTTGGTGACCACTGTTATGGGGTAGATGGGTGAACATTTTGTAAAAATATTTAATACATTTTGAATTCAGGCTGTAACAACAAAATGTGGACTAAGTCAAGAGGAATGAATACTTTCTGAAGACACTGTATTAGAAAACGTATTTAATTTCAAACTTCAAATTTCTCTAGTATAGGCTACTTATCGTAATTAACGGTGGGTAATGCAACACAGAGAACAGAGTGAATTCCCTGCAGTGCTCCTCGTCTGAAGTAGCCTAATCGCCTGTGCAGGGCCAGTCACACAAAAGGAAAAGTTACCGTCCTGACCATAAGGCCCTTTTCATTGGGTGTTCGGGCTTATTTGGGTATTGTTTTTTCATGTGGTGGTGTATAAAGTAGAACATCACAGTTTGACACCTGTTCAGTTTGAAGTTAATGGCAACTTTGAAAAAGTGTTTTGAATGTTAATGCACTTCTATCTGCAGATAAAATAAGTCCAGTCATTGTACTGTATGTTCAACTCTCATAAAAGGCTGACACTGAGGATGGTTAGATTTTCTGCAAACAGTCTACAATGTGTCTGCATTGTTGTTGCTGTGGTCACAGTCTAAGACCGGTCTAAGCTTAACTTCATGACCAGCTAGCTTTGCAATATTGCTGCACCTCCCGATCGGAAGACTTTCCTGCCCTACTGCCTCAAATGCTATTAAAAGACAAAGACACACAACAACATGCACACTATACATCTCCAAAGATACTAGCTACACACATAAGCTACTTACACGACTCGTACTCATGCACATTGCACAAAAAAAAAAACAGTCATGTTCGCTCTAGAGTACAGTCCAATGAGCAGACAACCGTCCAGGCCCTTCACAGAGCAGTCAGGGTTGCCACGGCACCCAGTGACATTCAAAGACGTCATTAGGGGGATGGGAGGTTAATAAAGGTCTGGTCGGTCGTCACCGGTTATAAATATAGACAGAAAGAGATTGGAGAAGAGAGCAGCCAGTAAGAGAATCCACAGGTTGTTGTTAGGATTCATTCTGATATAAGATAGCCCATGTGTGGAGGAACTTAAACCAATTGGAATCATGAGAGCATGTCTCAAACAAATAAAACAATAATATTTTTTTAAAGAGAGACCCATAAACATATCCTACTACTGGAGATAATTCAGAATTATCACTCCAGTTTGACGACTTCTTTAAGATAAAAGTAATAATGTGTGTACAAGTTCAATGGCGAACCATATGGCCACCATAAAGCACCAGACTTTAAGATGCTGGCTTCCTGTCGTCAAACATACTTGTAAATTACTCAAGGCAATCACAACACATGAGTAAGGCTTTAGGGATGCCCTGAGGGGAGTTAATGGACAGGATCAGAGGGGTAAGAGGTCACTGGGGGGTCTTTAAAAAAGTGGTCTCGTAAAGCTCTTTCCAAGAAGGTTTTGATGGGGCACACCCTGCAAACACTTGGCCAGGCTACCTCATAAAATAAAATTGCCTACAAAATGGGCTGCTTTGGTATTTAATGAAAAAAAAGCTTGAGTAAAGTGTTATTTTTCAAACACTTCTGGAGCAAAGACTTACCTGGGGTGTTGGCAGAAATTATGAACGGAGAGGCCAGAGATGATTGTGTTATAGTTGTCTTTGTTGTTCCAAAACTCAGTCAGGTTGAAGAAGGTCATAAGAAGTGGGATGATAAAGCTAAAGGTGAGTGTGTATTTGCTTGTGTTTAGGTGTATTTGGGAACAGACTGAAGGTTCTAAAGTGGGTCTTCAGCGTCGGCCATGACTTTGGTCCACAGAGGTATGGTGGATCAGTAGGTTCCTCGCCTTCTTCGAATCAATCCCACTGCAACAGTCACAAATGAACAGGAGTTAGCCAACTGCAGTTCAAGGATCCTGGTATCCATAACGCCTCACAATCCTGGCCACTGCAGATAGCATGGCCGGCATTCATTCAGTCATAAGTTATTCAGTTTGTTTCCACTCCAATTTTGCTTAGTCAGACAATGACAGAGTAGGTGATCTGCCAGTCAAGTAGTCAAATGAGTAGTCGTTACGCACAGGTCAAAAAAGCAGTTGGGCTACACTACCAGTGAAAAGTTTAGACACAACTACTCATTCAAGGGTTTTTCTTTATTTTTACTATTTTTTACATTGTAGAACAATAGTGAAGACATCAAAACTATGAAATAACACACAACAGGTGTCTTCTTAAAAGTTAATTTGTGGAATTTCTTTCCTTCTTAATGCGTTTGAGCCAATCAGTTGTGTTGTGACAAGGTATACTGATAACCAGGTGGCGAATCGCATCTCTGCATGTCTGGCAGACATATCAGTGTGGATGTCGGATCACCACCTCAAGCTGAACCTCGGCAAGACGGAGCTGCTCTTCCTCCCGGGGAAGGACTGCCCGCTCCATGATCTAGCCATCACGGTTGACAACTCCATTGTGTCCTCCTCCCAGAGTACAAAGAGCCTTGGCGTGACTCTGGACAACACCCTGTCGTTCTCCGCTAACATCAAAGCGGTGACCCGATACTGCAGGTTCATGCTCTACAACATTCGCAGAGTATGACCCTACCTTACACAGAAAGCGGCACAGGTCCTAATCCAGGCACTTGTCATCTCCCCTGGATTACTGCAACTCGCTGTTGGCTGGGCTCCCTGCCTGTGCCATTAAACACCTACAACTTATCCAGAACGCTGCAGCCCGTCTGGTGTTCGACCTTCCCAAGTTCTCTCACGTCACCCCGCTCCTCCGCACACTCCACTGGCTTCCAGTTGAGGCTCGCATCTACTACAAGACCATGGTGCTTGCCTACGGAGCTGTGAGGGGAACGGCACCTCCTTACCTTCAGGCTCTGATCAGACCCTACACCCAAACGAGGGCACTACGTTCATCCACCTCTGGCCTGCTAGCTCACCTACCTCTACGGAAGCACAGTTCCCACTCAGCCCAGTCAAAGCTATTCGCTGCTCTGGCACTCCAATGGTGGAACAAGCTCCCCCACGACACCAGGACAGCGGAGTCACTGACCACCTTCCGGAGACACTTGAAACCTTACCTCTTTAAGGAATACCTGGAATAGTATAAAGTAATCCTTCTTCCCCCACCCCCCATACATTTTTTTTACTAATAAAAATTAAAAGGTGGTTGTCCCACTGGCTATCATAAGTTGAATGCACCAATTTGTAAGTCGCTCTGGATAATAGCGTCTGCTAAATGATGTAAATGTAAATGTATACAGAAGATAGCCCTATTTGGTAAAAGACCAAGTCCATATTATGGCAAGAACAGCTCAAATAAGCAAAGAGAAACAACAGTCCATCATTACTTTAAGACATGTTAGTCAGTCAATACGGAACATTTCAAGAACTTTGAAAGTTTTTTCAAGTGCAGTCGCAAAAACCATCAAGCGCTATGATGAAACTGGATCTCATGAGGACCGCCACAGGAATGGAAGACCCAGAGTTACCTCTGCTGCAGAGGATAAGTTCATTAGAAATTGCAGCCCAAATAAATGCTTCAGCGTTCAAGTAACAGACACATCTCAACATCAACTGTTCAGAGGAGACTGTGTGAATCAGGCCTTCATGATCGAATTGCTGCAATGAAACCACTACTAAAAGGACACCAATAAGAAGAAGAGACTTGCTTGGGCCAAGAAACACGAGCAATGGACATTAGACAGGTGGAAATGTGTCCTTTGGTCTGGAGTCCAAATTTGAGATTTTTGGTTCCAACCGCCGTGGCTTTGTGAGACGCGGTGTGGGTGAACGGATGATCTCTGCATGTGTATTTCCCACCGTAAAGCATGGAGGAGGAGGAGGTGTGATGGTGTGGGGGTGCTTTGCTGGTGACACGGTCTGTGATTTATTTAAAATTCAAGGCACACTTAACCAGCATGGCTCCCACAGCATTCTGCAGTGATACGCCATCCCATCTGGTTTGGGCTTAGTGGGACTATCATTTGTTTTTCAACAGGACAATGACCCAACACACCTCCAGGCTGTGTAAGTGCTCAACATATGTAAGAACATATGTAAGAAAAACATTCCAGGTGAAGCTGGTTGAGAGAATGCCAAGAGTGTGCAAAGCTGTCATCAAGGCAAAGGGTGGCTATTTGAAGAATCTCAAATATAAAATATATTTTGATTTGTTAAAAAAAAAACATGATTCCATATGTGTTATTTCATAGTTTGTCTTCACTATTATTCTACGATGTAAAAAAAACTAAAAATAAATGAAAAACCCTGGAATTAGTAGGTGTGTCCAAACTTTTGACCCTCCCTCCCTCCCTAACTACCACCATGATATCAGCAGGTGCAGTGTGTGAAAAAAAGAAATCTGAGATATGACCAAAGATTTCACATTCTTCTGCTCCAGACTACCATTTTTTTTTTTTTACTCATAAAAAAGCCTAGCTGCTAAAGACAGTGTCTGAAATGTGGAAAATTGTTTTGCTTTGAGGAGGGAGGGTGAGGGAGGGGTGTTAGTCAGTTTGTCTCCGCCGAGAAGCACTCGCAGAGCTGTTAATGGGATGAGTCATGCAGCCTGGGGTCTGCAGCGAGAGAGACAAAGCAACACTACGATACCCACACTCCCCCTGGGATGGAGGAGGAGAGGCAGAGCGCTGCAATACCCATACTGGCCCCTAGTCTCACCTTGGGTCATTGAGAAGCATGGTGGGTGGGCAAATGTACACCGTCTATATGAGCAGTCTTTCTAAGCTGGGCCTCTGTTCTAAATCAATAGGCTACTTACAGTAATTTCATCACCGTGTGAATGTGTAAAACACACATTCTAAATTGTCAAATTTTTCACTTTTTAACATATGATGGTCTTTTTCTTAGGTGGAAAATAAATTAAACTAAAATTAAACTTAGTTGTTGCTTCCTAGATCTGTAGCTTCTTGTATAGCTATTTCAGCCATGTCATAAATTTTTACAAGGGGATTTCACCATGGGAGGTCCATCTTCTGATTCCATCCATCCAGGGTTCTGCCCAACATACAGTGGGGAAAAAAAGTATTTAGTCAGCCACCAATTGTGCAAGTTCTCCCACTTAAAAAGATGAGAGAGGCCTGTAATTTTCATCATAGGTACACGTCAACTATGACAGACAAATTGAGAAAAAAAAATCCAGAAAATCACATTGTAGGATTTTTTATGAATTTATTTGCAAATTATGGTGGAAAATAAGTATTTGGTCACCTACAAACAAGCAAGATTTCTGGCTCTCACAGACCTGTAACTTCTTCGTTAAGAGGCTCCTCTGTCCTCCACTCGTTACCTGTATTAATGGCACCTGTTTGAACTTGTTATCAGTATAAAAGACACCTGTCCACAACCTCAAACAGTCACACTCCAAACTCCACTATGGCCAAGACCAAAGAGCTGTCAAAGGACACCAGAAACTAAATTGTAGACCTGCACCAGGCTGGGAAGACTGAATCTGCAATAGGTAAGCAGCTTGGTTTGAAGAAATCAACTGTGGGAGCAATTATTAGGAAATGGAAGACATACAAGACCACTGATAATCTCCCTCGATCTGGGGCTCCACGCAAGATCTCACCCCGTGGGGTCAAAATGATCACAAGAACGGTGAGCAAAAATCCCAGAACCACACGGGGGGACCTAGTGAATGACCTGCAGAGAGCTGGGACCAAAGTAACAAAGCCTACCATCAGTAACACACTACTCAAATCCTGCAGTGCCAGACGTGTCCCCCTGCTTAAGCCAGTACATGTCCAGGCCCGTCTGAAGTTTGCTAGAGTGCATTTGGATGATCCAGAAGAGGATTGGGAGAATGTCATATGGTCAGATGAAACCAAAATAGAACTTTTTGGTAAAAACTCAACTCGTCGTGTTTGGAGGACAAAGAATGCTGAGTTGCATCCAAAGAACACCATACCTACTGTGAAGCATGGGGGTGGAAACATCATGCTTTGGGGCTGTTTTTATGCAAAGGGACCAGGACGACTGATCCGTGTAAAGGAAAGAATGAATGGGGCCATGTATCGTGAGATTTTGAGTGAAAACCTCCTACCATCAGCAAGGGCATTGAAGATGAAACGTGGCTGGGTCTTTCAGCATGACAATGATCCCAAACACACCGCCGGGCAACGAAGGAGTGGCTTCGTAAGAAGCATTTCAAGGTCCTGGAGTGGCCTAGCCAGTCTCCAGATCTCAACCCCATAGAAAATCTTTGGAGCGAGTTGAAAGTCTGTGTTGCCCAGCGACAGCCCCAAAACATCACTGCTCTAGAGGAGATCTGCATGGAGGAATGGGCCAAAATACCAGCAACAGTGTGTGAAAACCTTGTGAAGACTTACAGAAAACGTTTGACATGTGTCATTGCCAACAAAGGGTATATAACAAAGTATTGAGAAACTTTTGTTATTGACCAAATACTAATTTTCCACCATAATTTGCAAATAAATTCATAAAAAATCCTACAATGTGATTTTCTGGAATTTTTTTCCTCATTCTGTCTGTCATAGTTGACGTGTACCTATGATGAAAATTACAGGCCTCTCATCTTTTTAAGTGGGAGAACTTGCACAATTGGTGGCTGACTAAATACTTTTTTTCCCCACTGTAAATATGAAATCCATATTCTCTTTATTCCAATTAGCCTTTAAAGCTGGAATCCGTACTTGGTGAATCTGCCACGTCCGTTTGCGATATTACAACAGAAGTTACTTCAAACAACTAACACTGTTTTTTCCCCCCTCAGACATCATTGCATACATGATAGAACAACAGAGTAAGTACTGCACAAATGTTTTGTCATGATGCTACATGCTCCTCTCCTCAGTTTCATCAACAAATCAAAAACAATAAATGCGCTGGGGCGAGCAGTGGCACCGTTTCACCTTATGCGGATTTCAGCTTTAACACAAGCAAGTAAAAATTCTAAATAATTTCAATAAACTCATGTCAAGGTAGCCTAATCACAAGCAATAAAATGGGCTCAAATTGCAATATGCATTATGTTAGAGTTCTTTTTAGAAAGAGGTTATTCACACACTTTGCAGACCTTATCCGGAGCAAATTACATCATACAAATTTACATATTTTGTATGATATTTTTACACAGCAGGATGAACACTGGCGCAGTGCCAATTATGTCTTTCTCATTAATAGACAGCAATGACCTTTTTGAGGATTTGAACATGTAACCTCCTGGTTGAATCCTAAACGTGCCGTGTTGGCTCCATTACACCACACAGTTAGGGTCTAACAAAGTGCCTGCTTTATGCTTCATCCGCATTTATCTCGGTTTGCTCTGCAGTTGCCGTTGGGTCTACATCCTACAGGAGTCCTGGCAGTTCCACAGCCCCTGAGCAGACAGCCCACTGTGGCACCCTGTGTTTTGGACAGGGTCCCTCCCTGGACCTGTGGCCTCACCTACTGGGCAGAGGGAGCAACTGCAGGGGCAGGACGTGGCCAGATAGGGTCTCCATCATGGCTCAACACAAGTCTGGGTAGGTACTAGGTAGGCATTATCAACCCCATCAACTAGATTTCATCACCCGCTTCCTCATTTCAGCAAAGCACTGGATAGTCTTTGTGCATAATCCCGTATAGCTCAGTTGGTAGAGCATGGCGCTTGCAACGCCAGGGTTGTGGGTTTGATTCCCACGGGGGGCCAGTATGAAAAAAAGTTATAATGTATGCACTAACTGTAAGTCGCTCTGGATAAGTGCGTCTGCTAAATGACTAAAATGTAAATGTGAATAATCCAACCATAGGGCTGCACTGCAGTTAGTTATATATTCTACACAGAAACCTCTAACCAAAGTGGCACTGAGGCTCAGAATGTGGCATATTACACAAGTAAGGCTTGGGTGACTGTGTGATGAGATAAAGATTTTGCATTTCTGCAAATATTTGTTTAATGTTGGGAGTCTATAAAAGAGCGTGCCTTTAAATGATAATTCCATACTGAAACTGTACATCTGTTTACTGTTTTTTAATCCACACAGATGGCAAACAGTAACCTAAACAGACAAACAAAAAGAAAGGGTGGTGAGTGTAGGGTGCTATGCGACAGCATGTGAGCCTGTGTGTTTCCAAAGGTGCACATGTTGGTGCATTACTATTAATTTGATTAATTTTAATGTATGTTTTAGCGCTATATTCAAAATGCCTGTATCCCAATAATCGTTTTTGTTGTTTTTATGAGCGTTTATGTCCGCTTGTTCTCATGTTGTCTTTTTGGTCTCGTCTCCTTCTGCTGTGGCTGTGCACCTTCCCATTCGCACATACCGAGCCCCTCCCCCTGCCACTCACAACAACAAAGATGAGAGATCACTTCTTCCTCTCTGTGACAAGCGGTTTTACCTCGCTGTTTGCATTTGAGGTTTGGTCCAAAATAATAGGTCATATGGACACAGGTGGCAAAAAATAAATAAATAAAATAAAAAGCAGATAAATAATATCCCGATATGTAACTTTGCCGATATATCGTATCGTTTTGACAATATTGCAATATTATTTTTGTGCTAGTTGGCTGTACCTGCACCAAAACTCCAGTAATTTTCATTCATAGCTTGTTCTCCATTTTCTTTTTAAATAGGGAGACAATTTGTTTTCAGCACTTATTTCCATGACTGATCAAAACGTGTTTTCTCATGGCTCACTCCTGTCCCTCTACAGCAGGGGTATGGTGACTGGTGAGCAATATGTTTGGAACAATGAATTGCAATAAAATCACAGAACCGAATCGCAATACATATAGAATCGTGAGAATTGCAATACATATCGGCACCAAAGTATCGTGATAATATCCTTTTTATGTATCAACTCCTCAAATTGCGCGCAGAGCAGACACTAATAAAACAGGAGTATCAATGAACATTGATTCTGGAAAATGTATGCTCAGTTTGTCACGCGGGCATTGCGGTACCACATACCGCTAGCAGCATTTTAGCTAAAGACTGTTATACTAGATGTCTAGTCTGTGTTTTATAACTGTGGAATAAGCAGAAAACACAATTATAAGGAATTGGCAACTCGTTATCATTTCGGATAAATAAGGTAGGCAACTTGATTTCAACATCTGAACAAAGTGGACAGGCTAGCATGCTGTTCAGTTGGAGAGAGACAGAATGGTGTGTTCATAACAATTCAATTGTTCTAGCTAGCTAGTTAGTTAGCAAATAGATCCTAGTTGGCTAAACTTGAACTATAAATTATTAGCTGGCTACTCACTAGCACATGGGCTTGTGCTTGACAGATTATTTATGAGACCTGTGTTCATTTTCTATAATGGCTGCTACAAGAAGTTAGTCATTATTAGTGAATGTGCATTATACATGGTTCTGGTTAAATTAGTGACTAAAACTGAATTTTCTTAGACAGACTTGAAAGCCAGATCAGTGATTATTGCAAAAAAAGTAGGTTAAACTATTTTAATAAAATAAGGCTTATATTTAGTCTAGGTATAATTTCACAAGCCCTGAATTCATTAGATTATTGCTGACTGTTTGAAATACTGTGTATTTGACCTTTAAAATTGTACAACAAAGCTTATTTAGAGAGAACCTAAAAGAAAATTATACATAACACCAGTCAAAAGTTTGGACACACCTTCTCACTCAAGGGTTTTTCTTTATTTTTACTATTTTTTACATTGTATAATAATAGTGAAGACATCAAAACTATGAAATAACACATATGGAATCATGTAGTAACCAAAAAAAGTGTTAAACAAATCAAAATATATTTGAGATTTGAGATTCTTCAAATAGCCACCCTTTGCCTTGATGACAGCTTTGCACACTCTTGGCATTCTCTCAACCAGCTTCATGAGGTAGTCACCTGGAATGCATTTCAATTAACAGGTGTGCCTTCTTAAAAGTTAATTTGTGGAATTTATTTCCTTCTTAATGCGTTTGAGCAAATCAGTTGTGTTGTGACAAGGTAGGGGGGGTATATAGAAGATAGCCCTATTTGGTAAAAAGTCCATATTATGGCAAGAACAGCTCAAATAAGCAAAGAGAAACGACAGTCCATCATTACTTTAAGACATGAAGGTCAGTCAATACGGAACTTTTCAAGAACTTTGAACGTTTTTTCAAGTGCAGTTGCAAAAACCATCAAACACTATGATGAAACCGGCTCTCATGAGGACCACCACAGGAATGGAAGACCCAGAGTTACCTCTGCTGCAGAGGATAAGTTCATTAGAGTTACCAGCCCAAATAAATGCTTCGCAGAGTTCAAGTCACAGACACATCAACTGTTCAGAGGAGACTGTGTGAATCAGGCCTTCATGGTCGAATTGCTGCAAACAAACCACTACTAAAGGACACCAATAAGAAGAAGAGACTCGCTTGGGCCAAGAAACACAAGCAATGGACATTAGACCGGTGGAAATTTGTCCTTTGGTCTGGAGTCCAAATTTGAGATTTTTGGTTCCAACCGCTGTGGCTTTGTGAGACGCGGTGTGGGTGAACGGATGATCTCCGCATGTGTATTTCTCACTGTAAAGCATGGAGGAGGAGGTGTTATGGTGTGGGGGTGCTTTGCTGGTGACCCTGTCTGTGATTTATTTAGAATTCAAGGCACACTTAACCAGCATGGATACCACAGCATTCTGCAGTGATACGCCATCCCATCTGGTTTGGGCTTAGTGGGACTATCATTTGTTTTTCAACAGGACAATGACCCAACGCACCTCCAGGCTGTGTAAGGGCTATTTTACCAAGAAAGAGAGTGATGGAGTGCTGCATCAGATGAACTGGCCTTTACAATCCCCTGACGTCAACCCAATTGAGATGGTTTGGGATGAGTTGGACTGCAGAGTGAAGGAAAGGCAGCCAACAAGTGCTCAGCATATGTGGGAACTCCCTCAAGACTGTTGGAAAAGCATTCCAGGTGAAGCTGGTTGAGAGAATGCCAAGAGTGTGCAAAGCTGTCATCAAGGCAAAGGGTGGCTACTTTTTTGGTTACTACATGATTCTATGTGTGTTATTTCATAGTTTTGATGTCTTCACTATTATTCTAGAATGTAGAAAATAGTAAAAATAAACAAAAACCCTTGAATGAGTAGGTGTGTCCAAACTTTTGACTGGTACTAATATATATATATATATATATATATATATATACACAGTGGGGGAAAAAAAGTATTTAGTCAGCCACCAATTGTGCAAGTTCTCCCACTTAAAAAGATGAGAGAGGCCTGTAATTTTCATCATAGGTACACGTCAACTATGACAGACAAATTGAGAAAAACAAATCCAGAAAATCACATTGTAGGATTTTTTATGAATTTATTTGCAAATTATGGTGGAAAATAAGTATTTGGTCACCTACAAACAAGCAAGATTTCTGGCTCTCACAGACCTGTAACTTCTTCTTTAAGAGGCTCCTCTGTCCTCCACTCGTTACCTGTATTAATGGCACCTGTTTGAACTTGTTATCAGTATAAAAGACACCTGTCCACAACCTCAAACAGTCACACTCCAAACTCCACTATGGCCAAGACCAAAGAGCTGTCAAAGGACACCAGAAACAAAATTGTAGACCTGCACCAGGCTGGGAAGACTGAATCTGCAATAGGTAAGCAGCTTGGTTTGAAGAAATCAACTGTGGGAGCAATTATTAGGAAATGGAAGACATACAAGACCACTGATAATCTCCCTCGATCTGGGGCTCCACGCAAGATCTCACCCCGTGGGGTCAAAATGATCACAAGAACAGAGAGCAAAAATCCCAGAACCACACGGGGGGACCTAGTGAATGACCTGCAGAGAGCTGGGACCAAAGTAACAAAGCCTACCATCAGTAACACACTACGCCGCCAGGGACTCAAATCCTGCAGTGCCAGACGTGTCCCCCTGCTTAAGCCAGTACATGTCCAGGCCCGTCTGAAGTTTGCTAGAGTGCATTTGGATGATCCAGAAGAGGATTGGGAGAATGTCATATGGTCAGATGAAACCAAAATATAACTTTTTGGTAAAAACTCGTGTTTGGAGGACAAAGAATGCTGAGTTGCATCCAAAGAACACCATACCTACTGTGAAGCATGGGGGTGGAAACATCATGCTTTGGGGCTGTTTTTCTGCAGAGGGACCAGGACGACTGATCCGTGTAAAGGAAAGAATGAATGGGGCCATGTATCGTGAGATTTTGAGTTAAAACCTCCTTCCATCAGCAAGGGCATTGAAGATGAAACGTGGCTGGGTCTTTCAGCATGACAATGATCCCAAACACACCGCCCGGCAACGAAGGAGTGGCTTCGTAAGAAGCATTTCAAGGTCCTGGAGTAGCCTAGCCAGTCTCCAGATCTCAACCCCATAGAAAATCTTTGGAGGGAGTTGAAAGTCCGTGTTGCCCAGCGACAGCCCCAAAACATCACTGCTCTAGAGGAGATCTGCATGGAGGAATGGGCCAAAATACCAGCAACAGTGTGTGAAAACCTTGTGAAGACTTACAGAAAACGTTTGACCTGTGTCATTGCCAACAAAGGGTATATAACAAAGTATTGAGAAACTTTTGTTATTTGACCAAATACTTATTTTCCACCATAATTTGCAAATAAATTCATTAAAAATCCTACAATGTGATTTTCTGGAATTTTCTTTCTCATTTTGTCTGTCATAGTTGACGTGTACCTATGATGAAAATTACAGGCCTCTCATCTTTTTAAGTGGGAGAACATGCACAATTGGTGGCTGACTAAATACTTTTTTCTCCACTGTATGTATGTATATATATATATAGCACCGTGTAGCTCAGTTGGTAGATCATTGCGCTTGCAACACCAGGGTTGTGGGTTCGATTCCCACGGGGGGCCAGTATAAAAAAAAATGTTATGCCCTCACTAACTGTAAGTCGCTCTGGATAAGAGCGTCTGCTAAATGACTAAAATGTCAAATGTAAATATAGTGAATCACCCATTAGTTTGAAGAAAATCTAGGTGATTTTTAGGCCATATCGCCCAGCCCTAATTAGTACTGCAGTGCAATTCCTGGAAAGCGGATCCTCAAAAGTCCCACTCATCGGTCGCGGAAGTCTCGCCTCTAAGTCGTATGATTTAATGGAGTGGAATTAGAGCTGAAAGCCCATGCAGTACCGCCGTCCCTGTCACTGTGCCCGCCATACTGAAGCAAGGCTCTCAGGCGTCGTGCCCAAACGTGTCGCTGATCATGTAATGCTCTTAAAAACGACTCTCCTCAGATGTCCCCTTAACACTGGCCTCTTGTCAGCACATCGGCTAAATATACTCATCTTTCTCTAGGGTTTTGGGGTTTGTTTGGTTTTGCAAGGTTATCTGGGAACATTCATGAGGATTAGAGTAGCGACAGGAACAGGAGCATGTAGTTTAGTCAGTCAGTCACTAACACATTTAGATACCAATCACCAAGGCCAACTTGAGGAAGGAAGGCATCGTTGCATCAAATTGCAAGAAACAGCTCAAATTGAAATTAAACCTTTTTAAATTGTGCATTTTGTTCAGAATTTTCAAAGTCTGGGTCTAAGTTCCATTAACCTATGCCTCACTCCTGTACACCTATGGAGGATGACATTTCCTCTAATTGCCTTCCTCTAATATGTCAGCTAAATCTGAAAACCTGTCCAGAGTGTGGTCTGGGGCTAAGCAAATGGCTCTCTCTGTGTGATATTCCAGATGTTGGTTCAGATGTTTGTCTGTAAGCCACTCTCTCCCTGCAGGGTCCCAAGGCACTAGTCAGGTGACAGGCTCCGCCAAGGGCCCGGCTTCATCACGGCCTACACAGGAAGCTTGGTTATAGAAACCGTGTCACAGGGATAATGGGCTGTCTTGTCGCAGAGTATTTAGAACCTTTAACCACCTCTGACTGCTGCCTGGCCGCTTTCACTGGCTGCATTATCCTAATGACGTGCGAATGGCGATTAAAATAGCAGCCCATCTTTTTTTGACCCTCTGCAGTCCAACTGCGTGATGGTGCAAGGAGACTCATCTGTTCCAGCGAGTAGCCTAAGTGGGGGCCTCCGCTTCGTCGCCTTATCACTGAAAATACCTGTCCCTCCGAGAGCCAGGAAGTGCTGCTAAGCGACATGGGACGTGCTGTGTCCTCAGACCTTGGCATCAGCCTTTGCTTGAAGCCATGACTTAAATGGTTAATCAGATGAAGCACATAAATTGTACACCAACAAATTCTTAGAATTGCAACAATCAATGTGCTTTATGTTTAAATTGGCTGCTGTCAACTTTATTTCAAAGCATTTATGAATACAATGATCTAGCGTCAATGCAACAGAAAGGCCTGTAGCAGTGAGTCTGAGGTCTGGTCCAAAAGCAGAACCACATAAGGAGGATCCTTTGTGCTCTTATAAACAGCACCAAAGATGGGGACTGTGACACTCACTAGCCCGTTAAAAATGTGTGCTGCTGCTGCACATCCCCCTCAGCCAGCCCTCAAAGTCAAGGCGAGAGAGCGAGAGCGAGACCAGCAGATTCTCAAGGAGAAAGGAGGGACACCGCACTCAGCAGAGCCTTTCCCACCGGCAGGGACGAAATGGCCCCCACCTCCCCTTGACGCCACACCTTGCATACAAAACAGAGAACATGCAAGCTCTCAATGGCAGTGCGATGCCTTTAACTTACCTTGAAGTGAAATTGTTAACTTAAATAGCAGAGAGATAGGCCTAGTTAGTTGAGTTGATATATAACTGGTCCCAGGATGTTTAATTAGGATCCACACACCAAATGACTAACTTTCGTCAAAACAAAACAATTACGGGTCAGCACATTGATCAAGGGTAGGAGGCAGGCAACTGTTCCTCCTGGAACTTAAACCAGCAACGCTTAGGCCTAAGTCACATGCCCATTTCTCCAAGCATTAATAGGCTTTTCTGGGGGCTAGGATTGTAAACGTGCACGGAATGTTGGGGTGGAGGAGGTCAACTGTGGGATTTATCCGATCAACACTGGTAACCAGGTTATCAGGATATACAAATAAAAAACAACAGTCTTTCAGCACAGCAAGCATGTTTCAATCATTATCATGCAGCTGGGGCTATTTTTGCTTCACACTGTAGCCTAAAGATTGTTTTCTACAGTGTATGAATCCAAGTTTCCATGCATTTTTGCAGTGCAAACTGAATAGGCTAACGTCAAGGCCCTGTATCTTCAGGGTGTGCATGGGCAGGGCTGTTCAATAGCCCTTTCAACACCTTGTGTGGTTCATCAGGACAAGTGACTCTGCTTCACACTGTTTATTAACTTAAAAAACAGTTGCAATCTTACAATCTCTATGTGCTGAACCTATTTCGTGAAGGAGTAGGCCTAATCTCTCGTGGACAGATGCACGTAACATAAATGGTAGTAGCATCTGTCGACGGCCTGTGGGATGGCACATAGACTAGCCTGAAACTGGCTGAGAGTTTCCATTTAGTGGGATGAAGACTTCGCTAGTCTCGTTAGTACATTTAAGCAAGATTTTAATTCTGTGTGTGCGAGATCAGAGAAGCAAAGTTCGACCAATCAAGTTTAATTCAGGCAATCAATATAAAAAGATACAACATTTCAAAAATAGACATTAGTGACCCACATTCAGAAAGCACATTTAATTTGATAAAAAGTGATGTTGCCTATACTGTTCATCAGTGGCCATGGTCTGAGGCAAATGTTATTTATATCCTCCCTCATAACGAAGAGATAAGTCAACTATGGAATATGGGATCTCAATGTGTGACCCTTAAGTCTTGACATCTGTCACCATGTAATATTTCCAAAAAGTATCCAGATGTTTGCAGATAAGATCAGGTTTGGGTTATCTGATAGCCAAAAGGGCAGAAATCAGGAGTGTGTGACAAGACAACCCTTGTGCAAAAAAGCTGATGATGCTAGAGGTGGTTTAGCCAGTGGTTCTTCATTTATTTGGAGTGACTGTTAAAGGAGGGCAATTCCACGGTAACAGTGATGCTAAGATTTTTCACTTTAAAATGTATGCCAAACAAAATCCAATGGTTACAAAGTTAAACAAACGATACAACTCCATGCACAAGGACTTAACAATTGCCAATGAAAAGGCCACTTGCAAGACCACTTCGAGGACTGTGAGAGGCATCCACACGCACACGTGAGAAGCAGCATTTCTGTCAATCAACTGATCTCTAAATAATATTTCTGGCGCTTAGTCAAAGACAGGCGTTTGTCATTAATTTAATTTAGGAGGAAATCCTTCTCCATGACCTCTCTCTGGCGCCATCTAACTTCTGCGCAATGGAGCTGTGCAAGACTGCCAACTGATTTGCGAGCCAAAACCACAAGCCACATCTTTTCATAGGGTTTAGTGTCGGCTGCAGGTAAAATGTTAGCGTGTACATGCACAGAACAAGCCACAAATCAGAACCTGTAGGATATACACTGAGTGTACAAAACATTAGGAACACCTGCTCTTTCCATGACATTGACTGACCAGGTGAATTCAGGTGAAAGTTATGATCCATTATTGATGTCACCTGTTAAATCCACTTCAATCATTGTAGATGAAGGGGAGGAGACAGGTTCAAGAAGGATTTTTAAGCCTTGAGACAATTGAGACATAGATTGTGCATGTGCGCCATTCAGAGGGTGAATGGGCAAGATAAAAGATTTAAGTGCCTTTGAACGGGGTATGGTAGTAGGTGCCAGGCGCACCGGTTTGAGTGTGTCAACTGCAACGCTGCTGGGTTTTTCACACTCAACAGTTTCCTGTTTGTATCGAGAATTGTCCACCACCCAAAGGACATCCAGCCAACTTCACACAACGGTGGGAAACATTGGAGTCAACATGGTCCAGCATCCCTGTGGAACACTTTCGACACCTTGAAGGCCATGCCCCGACGAATTGAGGCTGTTCTGAGGGGAAAAGGGGGTGCAACACAATATTATGGAGGTGTTGTAATGTTTTGTACACTCAGTGTATCTAGGCCTACCTTTGATAAATACCATGTTTGTTTCATAACAACAGTTAGGCCCATCATGAAAGTAACTGAAAAAACACAACTTTGCCTTTGCTAGCAGGCAATCCATTGTGATAACCGACACTTCCCATACATAGTCCTACAGTCTGTGTGAGATTTAACATTTTTGGGGAAATAGGCTACTGGTAAGGTGACATCAGACTTATTGACTATTTGTGGAGAAACTACTCAGATGTCTACCGGTCTGTGCTTCACCACTACCTAGGCACAAAAGGTGCTTCCAGTAATGCAAATTAGCATTTTTTTGGGAAAGAAAGGCACTGTTATTGAGTTAATTGGTCTAAGCTATTATATTTTTCACTTTCATCCACATTTTTATTTACACAGTAAATAGTGGCTTAAACGTCATCATGATAATTAGCATATATATTGAATATGCAAAAATACAGGCTACTGACTGTGTGGGATCCTCTTTCTCACACACACGGACGTACACGTTTGGCATTTTAACTGTATACACCAATAGAAACAACTAGCAGGGAGTGGGACCCCATCTCAAGTGGCACCATCACCTTCATAAATGCGGCGTCGCAATCTTGCTGACTACTGCCATGGCCCATGGCATGGGGGTTACCAGAAGAAGAAGTGGAGACTGCAGAAGTGGCAAACTAACTTGTCATTTCAACTCAGTCAAAACACAATTAGCTAAACATGGAGTACTGCTTTTAGCACCCACCCTAAAAAAAGTATTTTTCAAATGTGATAGCTAAGTTAGCCTGCGTTAGTTAGCTAACGTTAGCTATCTCGAAGTAGGCTGCTGATAAGCTAACGTTAGCTAGCAAGCTAACTAGACGTCTGCTAACTGACGCTTTAATCAGATGCCAATACTATGTGTCCGTTTGCTAACTTGACATGATGTTCCACATCAGAACAATCCATTCATGCACATTTACATTAGCTAAAGCAACTTCGCTAGCTAGCTAACTAGCTATCAAAACTTCATCGCGTTCTGTCAGCTATCTAGCTTGTTAGCTAGCCAGGAGCAACCAAACACATCAGATGAAAATATCGCCGTATAAAAACCGCTCTTACCAGTAGACGTAAGATACATTATCTCCCAGCAAACATAACGTACCTGATTGTCGTTCTACTTTTCGCTGATCGGAGATTGCCTCTTTGACCTTTACACTTCTACCTGATCGGTTAAATATTTTTTGGTGAAATGTCAAATTTCCCCTATCACAACTCTCTTTCCTCCATATTTTCAGCTCCTCCACCAACAACATTAATGACGTTTGTCCCCTGTCACGTGACCCCATCTGTTGGTGCTAAAAATAGATTATACACCCAATGAGTAACTCAGTACAACAGGACAGATACCCAACACAGTCGAAATGGCAGTGGTAGACACTACTACCACGGTCGGAGTAGGAAAGGACTGCAAGTTTTCCTTCATGCCTTAATGTCACTAACATCTAATGCTACCAAAATCTTGAATGCGCACAATGTGCAGCGCATCTTTTTGGGAAGACTAACAATGTGAATCTTGGCCGCCCCTATTAGATATACAGTAACTCAGCAAGTTACAGAGTATGCTAGACTAGAGCATGGGAAACATGTTTACATTTCCATAGCAAGTGGAGTAGATCATAAACAAAAGTGAAATAAACAGAAATGAACAGTAAAAGTTTCAAAAGAATAGAGCCATTTCAAATGTTATTACTGGCTATGTACAGTGTTGTAACAATGTGCAAATAGTTTAAGTAAGAAAGGGAAAATAAATAGACAGATAAAGTATATGGATTATATTGGGGGGATGTAGGTAGCACACGTGAGCAAATGTTTCTCTGTAGAGATCATTTCCTTATTTATTATTGCTAACCAGATGTAAAATGCTCCTGTCCAGGAATGGCTAAAGGATTGCAATATTTACCTGGAACTAACCTTGCAGATAGCATTACTGGGTGATCTGAAAAGTCATAGTCAATCAATCAATAATATAATCATATTTTAGAAAAAATGTTTATTTTTAATTCACAATCTGTAGAAGCAATGAGAATAGAAAGGTTCAGAATTTTTGTAAAACATCACAGTACGGTTGAAATATATATGGCAAATAGAAATCCTATATGGATGGTGTTAAGAGATAGATGGGAGGTATTGAATAGAGTTGAAGGATGGGACTAATAACAAATAACAACAAATAATAACAAAGATAGCTAATAATGTAAGCATACTGTGTCCATAATAAGTATATAGGTTGTATGTTGGGAGCTTTTGGGAAGGAGCACAGTTAGAAAGATATGGCATATAGAAGCAAACCGGATGGACACCATGAAAATGATCGAGAGGTTGAGAGTAGAAGAAGTTCAGAGCAAAAATAAAAATATATATAATAGAATTATTGTAAAATTAACTCTGTCCATAAGGTGTAGATAGTAAGTATAGACCGGAAGTAGAGGCCTGGGCATTGTTGTTCACTAATTTACTCCAAGTAGGGAAAGGATGGTGGGGTTGAAAAGTAATAAAGGGGAGTATATATATAAAACATTTAAAAAACATGGGGGATTGGAAGTGATGCAGACAATTACATTGATAGAAGATACAATCTATCTGCAATATTAAGCTGATCCATTCGCCCCCCCCAAAAAAATAAAAAATAAAAAATAAAAAAAATGCTCCTGTTTTCATTAATTTAATAGAGTGGGTTAGGACTGCTCTATACCAAATGAACATACCCCCTAAGTCTCTTCCCTGTTTCACACCTGGTAGTTTGGTGGACAACCAGCTCTCTCTCTGTCTCTCTCTCTCTGTCTCTCTGTCTCTCTGTCTCTCTCTGTCTCTCTCTGTCACACACACTTAATCTCATTCGTCCAAATGTGGTAGACCTTGCACAGAGACGTCCCCTTATACAGTACCAGTCAAAAGTTTGGACCAACACATTCCAAGGATTTTTCTTAATTTTTACTATTTTCTACATTGTAGAATAATAGTGAAGACATTCAAACTATGAAATAACACATATGGAATCATGTAGTAACCAAAAAAGTGTTAAACAAATCAAAATATATTTTATATTTGAGATTCTTCAAAGTAGCCACCCTTTGCCTTGATGACAGCTTTGCACACTCTTGCCATTCTCTCAACCAGCTTCATGAGGTAGTCACCTGGAATGCATTTCAATTAATAGGTGTGCCTTCTTAAAAGTTAACTTGTGGAATTTTGAGCCAATCAGTTGTGTTGTGACAAGATAGGGGGGTATACAGAAGATAGCCCTATTTGGTAAAAGACCAAGTCCATTTTATGGCAAGAACAGCTTAAAAGCAAAGAGAAATTACAGTCCATCATTACTTTAAGACATGAAGGTCAGTCAATATGGAACATTTCAAGAAGTTTCAAAGTTTCTTCAAGTGCAGTCGCAAAAACCATCAAGCGCTATGATGAAACTGACTCTCATAAGGACCGCCACAGGAATGGAAGACCCAGAGTTACCTCTGCTGCAGAGGATAAGTTCATTAGAGTTACCAGCCTCAGAAATTGCAGCCCAAATAAATGCTTCAGAGTTCAAGTAACAGACACATCTCAACATTAACTGTTCAGAGGAGTGCGTGAATCAGGCCTTCATGGTTGAATTGCTGCAAAGAAACCACTACTAAAGGACACCAATAAGAAGAAGAGACCTGCTTGGGCCAAGAAACACGAGCAATGGACATTAGACCGGTGGAAATCTGTCCTTTGGTCTGATGAGTCCAAATTCGAGATTTTGGGTTCCAACCGCCGTGTCTTTGTGAGACGCAGAGTAGGTGAACTGATGATCTCCGCATGTGTGGTTCCCACTGTGAAGCATTGAGGAGGTGGTGTGATGGTGTGGGGGTGCTTTGCTGTTGACAGTATCAGTGATTTATTTAGAATTCAAGGCACACTTAACCAGCATGGCTACCACAGCATTCTGCAGCGATATGCCATCCCATCTGGTTTGCGCTTTGTGGGACTATTATTTGTTTTTCAACAGGACAATGAACCAACACACCTCCAGGCTGTGTAAGGGCTATTTGACCAAGAAGGAGAGTGATGGAGTGCTGCATCAGATGACCTGGCCTATACAATCCCCCGACCTTAACCCAATTGAGATAGTTTGGGATGAGTTGGACTGCAGAGTGAAGGAAAAGCAGCCAACAAGTGCTCAGCATATGTGGGAACTCCTTCAAGACTGTTGGAAAAGCATTCCAGGTGAAGCTGGTTGAGAGAATGCCAAGACTGCAAAGTTGTCATCAAGGCAAAGGGTGGCTACTTTGAAGAATCTAAAATATATTTTGTTTAACACTTTTTTGGTTACTACATGATTCCATATGCGTTATTTCATAGTTATGATGTCTTCACTATTATTCTACAAGTTAGAAAATAGTAAAAATAAAGAAAAACCCTTGAATGAGTAGGTGTGTCCAAACTTTTGACTGGTACTGTACATGCAAACTCTTGTTCTCACACTCTCTATTCTGGCCACATGGTGCACTGTCTTACTGCACAAGGAGAGAGATTGCCCTACACTCTCACTGTTACTGTTTGCTTTCCTGTGTGCTCATCTGTAGTTGGTTGCCATGGATGCACCTGACTGCAGCTCACCAGACATCCTCTCTCTTTCCCTCCTCCTACTCATCCTGCTCTCTCCCTTGCTTCTTTCATTTTAAGAGGGGTCTCGTCAGTCTGTCTGTCACTAACCACTATTGACAGTACTGTGAACCCTCCTGCAGAGGTGGGAAAGGACGTCATGCCTCCCAGGGAGCCAGCAATTGCTGCCTCTCTTACGTCAGAAAAGGCCATTCATGTGAACATGGTGAGGTGGGATCGATGGATTCACGTTGAAAGATAAGACAGCAGCTAAAAATAACACAGGCAGTGCTGCAAAACAGGCTAAAAGCAAACAAAAGCAAACCTGTTTGTTCCACTGGTCTGACGGCAAAAGAGAGCGAAGGGAGTGGAGGAGAGAAGAAAGTTGAAAATAGAGGAAATAGGTATATTCTGACAGGTGTCTTGGATTTTATGGTGTATTTACCTGCTTTTGATTTGTCAGGTCACACAAACTAGTAGGAGAGATCAGAGGCTGCATTTTCAGTGGAAAATAGCCAGCTAATTCTACCTATGAAGGACAATAAGGATGATTGACATGTGCTTTGAGAGAGAAAGAGAGAGAGAGAGAGAGAGAGATGAAGTCACAGCAGCAATGACTCATCATTACCTCATTATGATTGCAGAGAGAGATATGGGTAGATGCATTGTCTTACATCGCGTGTCGATAGCGTGTCGATTCCGTAGGACTCAGGGGGTACAATGGGGTAGGGATATGATGACAGTGGTTCTACACCATTATGATATACAGATGATGCCCTATACAGTGGGGGAAAAAAGTATTTAGTCAGCCACCAATTGTGCAAGTTCTCCCACTTAAAAAGATGAGAGAGGCCTGTAATTTTCATCATAGGTACACGTCAACTATGACAGACAAAATGAGAAAAATGAATCCAGAAAATCACATTGTAGGATTTTTAATGAATTTATTTGCAGATTATGGTGGAAAATAAGTATTTGGTCAATAACAAAAGTTTCTCAATACTTTGTTATATACCCTTTGTTGGCAATGACACAGGTCAAACATTTTCTGTAAGTCTTCACAAGGTTTTCACACACTGTTGCTGGTATTTTGGCCCATTCCTCCATGCAGATCTCCTCTAGAGCAGTGATGTTTTGGGGCTGTCGCTGGGCAACACGGACTTTCAACTCCCTCCAAAGATTTTCTATGGGGTTGAGATCTGGAGACTGGCTAGGCCACTCCAGGACCTGAAATGCTTCTTACGAAGCCACTCCTTCGTTGCCCGGGCGGTGTGTTTGGGATCATTGTCATGCTGAAAGACCCAGCCACGTTTCATCTTCAATGCCCTTGCTGATGGAAGGAGGTTTTCACTCAAAATCTCACAATACATGGCCCCATTAATTCTTTCCTTTACACGGATCAGTCGTCCTGGTCGCTTTGCAGAAAAACAGCCCCAAAGCATGATGCTTCCACCCCCATGCTTCACAGTAGGTATGGTGTTCTTTGGATGCAACTCAGCATTCTTTGTCCTCCAAACACGACGAGTTGAGTTTTTACCAAAAAGTTATATTTTGGTTTCATCTGACCATATGACATTCTCCCAATCCTCTTCTGGATCATCCAAATGCACTCTAGCAACTTCAGACGGGCCTGGACATGTACTGGCTTAAGCAGGGGGACACGTCTGGCACTGCAGGATTTGAGTCCCTGGCGGCGTAGTGTGTTACTGATGGTAGGCTTTGTTACTTTGGTCCCAGCTCTCTGCAGGTCATTCACTAGGTCCCCCTGTGGTTCTGGGATTTTTGCTCACCGTTCTTGTGATCATTTTGACCCCACAGGGTGAGATCTTGCGTGGAGCCCCAGATCGAGGGAGATTATCAGTGGTCTTGTATGTCTTCCATTTCCTAATAATTGCTCCCACAGTTGATTTCTTCAAACCAAGCTGCTTACCTATTGCAGATGCAGTCTTCCCAGCCTGGTGCAGGTCTACAATTTCTGTTTCTGGTGTCCTTTGACAGCTCTTTGGTCTTGGCCATAGTGGAGTTTGGAGTGTGACTGTTTGAGGTTGTGGACAGGTGTCTTTTATACTGATAACAAGTTCAAACAGGTGCCATTAATACAGGTAACGAGTGGAGGACAGAGGAGCCTCTTAAAGAAGAAGTTACAGGTCTGTGAGAGCCAGAAATCTTGCTTGTTTGTAGGTGACCAGGAGATCTGCATGGAGGAATGGGCCAAAATACCAGCAACAGTGTGTGAAAACCTTGTGAAGACTTACAGAAAACGTTTGACCTGTGTCATTGCCAACAAAGGGTATATAACAAAGTATTGAGAAACTTTTGTTATTTGACCAAATACTTATTTTCCACCATAATTTGCAAATAAATTAATTAAAAATCCTACAATGTGATTTTCTGGATTTTTTTTCTCAATTTGTCTGTCATAGTTGACATGTACCTATGATGAAAATTACAGGCCTCTCTCATCTTTTTAAGTTGGAGAACTTGCACAATTGGTGGCTGACTAAATACTTTTTTCCCCCCACTGTATATCAACATTATAATCAATGTCAGTCAAATGGGTTATAAATATGCTACAAATGTTGATAATTATAAATCTAAACATGAACTTTAGTAATCTTACATTTTGTCATTACAAGCATATAACCTACAGAGATCCCCTACAGTCAGGTTATATCATCCCAATCTACAGCAGGTGCCTTACCAGAAGTAAAGATAAGGGAACCTGGAATCGAAACTCCATGTCATGCAGAACGAGTCATGCACAGTGTGCACTCTGATCGCCTAAAGAATGAAGAGAATGAGACAATGCTAAAGCATAGCAATATATGCCTTAAAGTCATTTGCATTTCTAACAACAACAGCTGCAAGGAAATGGTTAGATGGATGTTGTGATTGTTTGCACAAGCTTCAGTCAAGATTCAGGCCTTCATGACTAGGGTTAAGCGACTCTTGATATGAAAAGTTTATTTCCAAAATGCTATATATCCATTTTCTGAAATGTTGGTAAATTAGCTTTTGTTGTTTAAAAAATGTGTGAAAAAGATTGGTGTGTTTTTCACCATCTAATCATGGCCTATATTGATTTGATAGATTGAGATATTTAAATCTAGGTTTCTCTGGAGACATAATAACAAGTTATCCATACCAACAGAGGGTGGAGGGGGACCTGTATCAGTGATTTTGACCAGATAGACAGATCATTTGGAGAGATATAGCTCCCCAAGTACTCGCCCAAGATTGTACATTTCTATACCACGTATCATATGACTGTGTACAAAATCAAAAAGACCTTATAAAACTGCAATACAGAACTCAGATATGCTCTGAATCTACACAGAGAGCTATATTGGCAAATCTAAAAAAAGTATTTATTTGAATTCAGGTTTCTCTGGGGACATACTATTAAGTTTTACATATCCTCAGAGGGTGGAGGGGAACCTGTTGGAGTGATCTTGACCTGATAGACAGATCAACTGCAGAGATCACCTTATGCACTCGCCTATGCTTACAACTGGTTATAACTAGGTATGACGGTGTACAAAATCTAAATTACCTTAGATATATTCTTAGTTGCAGTCAAAGTCTGTCAGTGGTATGACTAATTGGTAGAACTGTAAAACAGAAAACAGATACCCTCTGAATGTACACATAGTGCAGTATTGGTGTGTATTCTCCAAATAAATAATGATTCTACATAAAATGTTATATAAATACCAGAATTCCTATAATACCCTTTAATATTCTATATGTGCAACTTTTAATGGTATTTGTGTTCCTATAACATTTGGTTTGAAGTTACTTTGAGGATTTGGGCATGCTTTTCACAAGCAGCGATGCTAATGCTGGCTGTGGGGTAAGTAAATAAAGAAAACTAAGCCATATTTTTGGTCATTGTCTCTCAGGATCAATGGATGAAGATTTTTTTATCAATAAAATTAAGTATATTTAAAATGTTGGTGTACTGCCCCTTTAAATGGTAGTAGTTTTTTTTACCACATACAGTGCCTTCAGACAATATTCATTCCCCTTGACTTATTCCACATTTTGTTGTGTTACAGCCTGAATTCAAAATTGATTGAATTGATTTTACAGAAATATGTCATTTACATAAGTATTCACACCCCTTTTCTATGACACTCCAAATTCAGCTCAGGTGCATTCAATTTCATTTGATCATCCTTGAGATGTCGCTACAACTTGACTGGAGTCCACCTGTTGCCAATTCAATTGTTTGGACATGATTTAGAAAGAAACACACCTGTCTATATAAGGTCCCACAGTTGACAGTACATGTCAGAGCAGAAACTATACGATGAAGTCCAAGGAACTGTCAGTAGATCTCCGAGATAGGTTTGTGATTGACGCATATATCTGGGGAAGGGTATAAAACAATTTCTAGAGTGTTGAAAGTTTTCAAGCGCATAGTGGTCTACATCATTGGGAAATATTGTTGAGGGAAGTAGGGGTGCTGAGACCTGATAAACCACATTTATTAATATTTATTTAAATATATACAGTACCAGTCAAAAGTTTGGACACACCTACTAATTCAAGGGTTTTTCTTGATTTTTACTATTTTCTACATTGTAGAATAATAGTGAAGACATCAAAACTATGAAATAACACACATGGAATCATGTAGTAACCAAAAAAGTGTTAAACAAATCAAAATATATTTTATATTTGAGATTCTTCAAATAGCCACCCTTTGCCTTGATGACAGCTTTGCACACTCTTGGCATTCTCTCAACCAGCTTCACCTGGAATGCTTTTCCAACAGTCTTGAAGGAGTTCCCACATATGCTTAGCACTTGATGGCTGCTTTTCCTTCACTCTGCGGTCCAACTCATCCCAAACCATCTCAATTGGGTTGAGGTCGGGTGGTTGTAAAGGCCAGGTCATCTGATGCAGCACTCCATCACTCTCCTTCTTGGTAAAATAGCCCTTACAAAGCCTGGAGGTGTGTTGGGTCATTGTCCTGTTGAAAAACAAATGATAGTCCTACTAAGCCCAAACCAGATGGGATGGTTGCAGAATGCTGTGGTAGCCATGCTGGTTAAGTGTGCCTTGAATTCTAAATAAATCACAGACAGTGTCACCAGCAAAGCACCCCTACACCATAACACCTCCTCCTCCATGCTTTACAGTGGGAAATACACATGCGGAGATCATCCGTTCACCCACACCGCGTCTCACAAAGCCACGGCGATTGGAACCAAAAATCTCAAATTTGGACTCATCAGACCAAAGGACAGATTTCCACCGGTCTAATGTCCATTGCTTGTGTTTCCTTTAGTAGTGGTTTGTTTGCAGCAATTCGACCACGAAGGCCTGATTCACACAGTCCCCTCTGAACAGTTGATGTTGAGATGTGTCTGTGACTTGAACTCTGTGAAGCATTTATTTGGGCTGCAATTTCTGAGGCTGGTAACTCTAATGAACTTATCCTCTGCAGCAGAGGTAACTCTGGGTCTTCCATTCCTGTGGTGGTCCTCATGAGAGCCAGTTTCATCATAGCGCTTGATGGTTTTTGTGACTGCACTTGAAGAAACTTTCAAAGTTCTTAAAGTAATGATGGACTGTCATTTCTCTTTGCTTATTTGAGCTGTTCTTGCCATAATATGGACTTGGTCTTTTACCAAATAGGGCTATCTTCTGTATACCCCCCTATCTTGTCACAACACAACTGATTGGCTCAAACGCATTAAGGAGGAAAGAAATTCCACAAATCAACTTTTAAGAAGGCACACCTGTTAATTGAAATGCATTCCAGGTGACTACTTCATGAAGCTGGTTAAAAGAATGCCAAGAGTGTGCAAAGCTGTCATCAAAGCAAAGGGTGGCTATTTGAAGAATCTCAAATATAAAATATATTTGTTTAACACTTTTTTGGTTACTACATGATTCCATATGTGTTATTTCATAGTTTTGATGTCTTCACTATTATTCTACAATGTAAAAAATAGTACAAATCAAGAAAAACCCTTGAATGCGTAGTTGTGTCCAAACTTCTGACTGGTAGTGTATATAAATATAAATGAAAATTGTTTTCCCCAAAAAAATGAGTGCACAAGGCCTTTATTATTCCTGTATGAGCAGAGAAAAATACTTGTTGACAAAAAAAATATCAGCTTTTCAATGGCAGAGACTGGGAGACCAAATACAGGCAAATCCTTGATGAGAACCTGCTTCAGAGTGCAAACGAACTTAGACTGGGGAGAAGATTTACGTTCCAACAGGACAATGACCCAAGCATACAGCCAAAGAAATGCTGGAATGGTAAAAGTAATTGAGTCAAAAGCCCAGACTTGAATCCCATTGAAAATCTGTGGAAAGACCATCTATCTTAACAGAGCTGGAGAAAATCTGCAAGGAAGAATGGGAGAAAATCCCCAAATCCAGATGTGCAAAGCTGATACAGACATACCCAAGATGACTCAATGCTGTAATCGCCACCAAAGGTGCTTCTACAAAGTATTGACTCAAGGGTGTGAATACTTATGTAAATTATATATTTCTGTATTTCATTTTCATTACATTTGGTGAATATATCGTTTTGGAAATAAACTCTTCTATATTGAAATATTTTCTTAATTTAGAAATCTAAAGGGGGTTCTGTAATAACTTTTATGCATTGATTATCATTATTTCTAAAATTCTCTTTAACCCTTGACTGGGTATGTTTATGATATCTTGTCTGTGGTTCCATTCAACACTTTCTCTGGTGATCATTCTCCCCAAGCTCTAGCCAGTCACCACTTACCCCAGTCCTTCACAGCGATGAAGAGCCTGTTACCATGGTGATACCGCACTTGCTATGCCACGGGTTAGCGTCGGCGTGCACTGGAAACAGATAGAGCTGTCACGTCACCCGCAAATGCCGAGTAGGCTTACTCATAGGCAGCATTCACTGCAGACTTTTTGTTTTCATTAACATTTTCATAGACTTTCCAGGGGAATTTTGGTAACCGTGGCACAATTTTCACCAATGAGAAGGGCTTCTTGCCTTGACCAAACATGTATATCAACCACCATTGTCTTTTTCTTGCTCTCTAACACATATACACACACAATGTATTGAGCTTGCAGGGCTCATTCTTAGTCTAGATGTCATTCTCTGCAATAAGAGACGCATGGTAGGGTCCCCAGGGTGTGCGTGCAGGTTTGTTGCATCCCTCTCTGCCCTGCCTTTGGCCTCAGGGTCAGAGGAGCTGTCAGAGGAGCTGATATGAGGAGAGGTTTGGTTTATTCCCTGTGTGTGAAACTGTGAATGGACCATGGGCTGCTAAATTTGTAAACAAAGCAACGAGCGGTGAGTCATAAATGAGTCATGCCGTTACCGAGTCATACTCAAATGTAATCTTCCGTTACTCTCCTACCCTCCCACCCCCGGTTATGAGACGGGAAATGAAAAGGAAAAACAGAAAGTGTGAGAACACATATATTACTTTTACTGACATGAATATTCAAGTGTATTAATTAGTCTTTTGGGGTTGTTTTTATGGGACTTATTTTCTTTGCCTGAGAAGAAGTGGAAGAAAGTGTCACAATTCAAACAACATGTGGAGTGTGAGTACATAGCACTGAGATCCATCTTCACTATACTGTCTAACTGAAACGTCTGATTCTAACTGATTCCCCCTGGGCACATATTTCTCCTGGAATACTCATTGATAGGGACGGGATCCACGGTCATCATGTCCACCTCTGGTTGGTCAGAAAGGGCTAAGCTCACTTTAGACTGTGAAAATAATACAAAAAAACACCTTAAATTAAACTTGCCTTGAAATTATCTTTATAAAAATATACTGTATATAAAAGTCTGATTGAATTGTAAAAGGAGTTGAATATTAAATTGTGTACATGTCTTTCCTTTGCACGGAGCAACTCATGTGGTTTTCCCTGCTCCACTTCGTTGATGATCATGGCCTTGCTATCATTTGAGACATCTTCTGAGGGTGCAAGGACAGCTAGCACCTCAGTGTTGTCCATGATGATTGTGGCAACATTATCACATGGCAGTGTACTCTGGGACACAGATAAATCATGACTTTGGACTTATTTTATTAACACCTCAGGGATGGCCTCAAACAGCCAGTCTTCTCTCTGCTAGTGCTTGTTGGATATCCTCCTGAGAACCTGCCCTCTTGAGCAAAGTGCTTTGGATATTGCAAGCCATTTTGTCAAGGGAGGATTCCAGGATAATGTCATCATTTTCCACCATGACAACATCGGGATCTCTGGTGAGCAGGTCGTTTAGTCTTATCAATCACATCCATAGTGATGAGGTTGAGCTCTGTTCTTGTGGGCAACCTCAGCTCTTTCACATGAGTGTCAGCATTACAATCACCTGGATGGATCTTTTTGAGGAGGATGGGTACAAGTTAATCCAATAGACCAATGTCAAAGCCAGTCCTGGTGGTACAGTGCAAGTCGACATTGGACACCTGTCCCTCTGGTTTTTTGAGAGACTGTGTGGGTGCTGACTCAATTATGCCTTTTGCAATGTAGCAGACAACATCCTTGCACAGCTTTGGAGCCCTGTGTGACATCATCTCCTTTATATTATCCTCTGTTCCAGCTTTCCTGGTTCAGGAGTGGACTTCCTCTGGTTATGTGGCTCTTGTTTGGACTCCAGCACACACAATACAGACTTTGAGAGTGGATCTTGGAACTCCTGGAGAACCACGTCAAGCTCAACCTCACATGGGCTGAGGCAGTGGCTGATTTTGTGACACAGCTCAGGATAGATGACGCCCACAATAGAGACAATCAACGGGTCATTGGTGTCATCAGGGAGACCCCTATCACGGCCTTTAAGAGCAGAATCCTCCTTTGTCTTTTTCAGGATCGCTCTCAAGGCTTGCCTCAGGTCTGGAACTGAAGTGGCAACATGTCCAGTGGATGGTGTCCCGGGAAACAGAAATAGCTCCCTGACTCAATAAACGTTTTAGTTGACTAACTACAGCTGTAGCCACCTCCTATTTGACATTCAGCACAAGTGGTGTCAATGCTGTTGCCTCACAGGTTGACAGTGTCAGAGCCTTGGCCAATGATAAGCTGCGCCTTAACAGGTTATCCAGTCCTTTTACCTCACCAGTGCAGGATATCTCAGCAAAGTTCAGGTAAACAGAACTGATTATGTTCTGAGCCGCAGCAGACGAGTTCACTATTAATTCTTTACTGTCTCAGAATGGGCTGGTCAATTGAGGAGCTCAGGCTTTAGAGGTAAGGCATTCATAGACTCCCTTCACTTGCTCTGCCTTCAGGTCCTTCTGACTTACCTCTATACATGACTAGACTGTACAGATGGCAGCTGGTAGACGTGAGTCCTGAGATGATGTTATGTTAATAGTGGGCTCTGATGCAGTGTCCTTAAGGCGCCTCTGCATCTTCTCCACCACCTCCAGGACACTGGTGTTGTCCTGCTGGGAGACTACTCTCTCACCTGAGAGGATATCCTCACTGCTGAGCCTAGTTTGGATCATCTACAGTGTTGCACTTAGGACTCTCCTGTCCTGGGCAGACACTCTGCTGAGAGCAGAAGAGGGACGGCTGTCGGGTGTTTTTGGGTCAGAGGAGGACATGCGTGGTGATGCAGCATTAGATGAGTTACTGGCACTGTCATCGTCATTTCAAATGACTATGTTTACCATGATCATATCTAGTATTTCATCAGAGTAGCTTCCCAAAGCCTGTTGTGGTAAACAGAGGTTGACCTCCAAGGAGTTTTCAGAGAGTTTCAGAGTCGCTGCCAACCGGCCCAACTGACCCACAGCGTGGTGGGGTCTGACTGAAAGAGGTGGACTCATTAGAAGAATGGTCATCCTGTTCCTCAACCAACGGGTTGAGGATAAAATCCCCTGAAATCTCAACAAAGAGATGACAATTTCAAATGTTGAATCCACCATATCTTCTCCAAGAGGGCTGCTCCTGGAGTGGCAGGCAAAATGATTGGTGGAAGATTAGTCTTTAGAGGGAGTAGGGGAGCCTCAACGCTCTCAATGATCTAAGGGGGAGATACATCCAGTGATTCTGCTTGACTGAAGCACAATGACGCCATCTCCACAGCTGTCTGAAGCTCCTGCACAGGGCTGCTATGCTCTGAACATGCAGCTGCAATGGAGCCACCGATACGGGAACAAGGAATTTTAGTCTGAAAGTTTGCCGGAGACCAGGGAGGTTCTGCTGGTTGAACCATGGCTAAGAGGTATTGCCATTTCTAGATCCTCACTGGAAATCAGGGAGGCTCTGCTGCTTAAGCCCTAGGTGGGATGACTTTTTTTTTTATACAGGAGACGAGTGCTGTTCGGCTGTTTGAATGGCTGGAGTTCTGTTTAAGGGAGACCAGAGAGGTTCTGTTGGTTGTGCCTTGGCTGGAGGGCTCTTTTACAGAGACCAGAGAGGTTCTGCTGGTTGTGCCTTGGCTGGAGGGCTCTTTTACAGACCAGGGAGGTTCTGCTGGTTTAACCACGGCTAGAGGGCTATTTCACAGAGACTAGAAAGGTGTGGCTGTTTGAATGGCTAGAGATCTGTTTAAGGGAGACCAGAGAGGTTCTGCTGGTAGAGCCATGGCTGGAAGGCTATTTTACAGAGACCATGGAGGTTCTGCTGGTTGAACCGTGGCTGGAGGGCTGGGAAAATGTCATATCAGTCTCATTCCTGATGTCTAAAAGCTTGCTGGAGTGCAGGGAGATGTGACTAGAGCCCTTACTGAGAGGGATGGCCGTGGCTAGTTCCTCGTTAAAATTACTGTCAGGGTTCTTGAGCGAAGGGAGAGTTACAGTGCCTTGCAAAAGTATTCATCCCCCTTGACGTTTTTCCTATTTTCTTGCATTACAACCTGTAATTGAAATGGATTTTTATTTGGATTTCATGTAATGGACATACACAAAATAGTCCAAATTGGTGAAGTGAAATGAAAAAAAATAACTTGTTTCAAATAATTCAAAAAAATAAATAACGGAAAAGTGGTGTGTGCATATGTATTCACCCCCTTTGCTATGAAGCCCCTAAATAAGATCTGATGCAACCAATTACCTTCAAAAGTCACATAATTAGTTAAATAAAGTCCACCTGTGTGCAATCTAAGTGTCACGTGATCTGTCACATGATCTCAGTATATACAGTGGGGAAAAAAAGTATTTAGTCAGCCACCAATTGTGCAAGTTCTCCCACTTAAAAAGATGAGAGAGGCCTGTAATTTTCATCATAGGTACACGTCAACTATGACAGACAAAATGAGGAAAAAAAATCCAGAAAATCACATTGTAGGATTTTTAATGAATTTATTTGCAAATTATGGTGGAAAATAAGTATTTGGTCAATAACAAAAGTTTCTCAATACTTTGTTATATACCCTTTGTTGGCAATGACACAGGTCAAACGTTTTCTGTAAGTCTTCACAAGGTTTTCACACACTGTTGCTGGTATTTTGGCCCATTCCTCCATGCAGATCTCCTCTGATGTTTTGATGTTTTGGGGCTGTCGCTGGGCAACACGGACTTTCAACTCCCTCCAAAGATTTTCTATGGGGTTGAGATCTGGAGACTCCAGGACCTTGAAATGCTTCTTACGAAGCCACTCCTTCGTTGCCCGGGCGGTGTGTTTGGGATCATTGTCATGCTGAAAGACCCAGCCACGTTTCATCTTCAATGCCCTTGCTGATGGAAGGAGGTTTTCACTCAAAATCTCACGATACATGGCCCCATTCATTCTTTCCTTTACACGGATCAGTCGTCCTGGTCCCTTTGCAGAAAAACAGCCCCAAAGTATGATGTTTTCACTCCCATGCTTCACAGTAGGTATGGTGTTCTTTGGATGCAACTCAGCATTCTTTGTCCTCCAAACACGACGAGTTGAGTTTTTACCAAAAATTTATATTTTGGTTTCATCTGACCATATGACATTCTCCCAATCCTCTTCTGGATGCACTCTAGCAAACTTCAGACGGGCCTGGACATGTACTGGCTTAAGCAGGGGGACACGTCTAGCACTGCAGGATTTGAGTCCCTGGCGGCGTAGTGTGTTACTGATGGTAGGCTTTGTTACTTTGGTCCCAGCTCTCTGCAGGTCATTCACTAGGTCCCCCCGTGTGGTTCTGGGATTTTTGCTCACCGTTCTTGTGATCATTTTGACCCCACGGGGTGAGATCTTGCGTGGAGCCCCAGATCGAGGGAGATTATCAGTGGTCTTGTATGTCTTCCATTTCCTAATAATTGCTCCCACAGTTGATTTCTTCAAACCAAGCTGCTTACCTATTGCAGATTCAGTCTTCCCAGCCTGGTGCAGGTCTACACTTTTGTTTCTGGTGTCCTTTGACAGCTCTTTGGTCTTGGCCATAGTGGAGTTTGGAGTGTGACTGTTTGAGGTTGTGGACAGGTGTCTTTTATACTGATAACAAGTTCAAACAGGTGCCATTAATACAGGTAACGAGTGGAGGACAGAGGAGCCTCTTAAAGAAGAAGTTACAGGTCTGTGAGAGCCAGAAATCTTGCTTGTTTGTAGGTGACCAAATACTTATTTTCCACCATAATTTACAAATAAATTCATTAAAAATCCTACAATGTGATTTTCTGGATTTTCTTTTCTCAATTTGTCTGTCATAGTTGAAGTGTACCTATGATGAAAATTACAGGCCTCTCTCATCTTTTTAAGTGGGAGAACTTGCACAATTGGTGGCTGACTAAATACTTTTTTTCCCCACTGTATACACACCTGTTCTGAAAGGCCCCAGTGTGACACTCTGGCTCCATGGACTTTGATATTATTGAGCCAGGGTTGTTCATTTTCATTGTTTGGGTGTATTTCTATGTTGGGTATTCTAGTTGTTCATTTCTATGTTTGGTGATTAGTCATATGACTCCCAATCGGAGGTAACGAGTGTCAGCTGTCGGCTCGTTATCTCTGATTGGGAGCCATATTTAAACTGTGTGGTTTCTCTTTGGTTTTGTGGGTTTTTGTTCCAGGTTCAGTATTTTGTCACTGTTGGACTTCACTTTCGTCTTTTGTTTTGTATTGACGTGCTTGTCTATTAAAGTCATCATGTTCACTCGCAACGCTGCGTCTTGGTCTCCTGTTTTAGACGATCGTGACAGAAAAACCCACCATAAAAGGACCAAGCGGCGTGTCAAGCGGCAACAGGATCCACCTACACAGGATTTATATCCACCCATAAAGGATTCATGGACATGGGAGGAGATTCTGGATGGTAAGGGGCCTTGGGCACAACCGGGAGAATATCGCCGTCCTCGTGAAGAGCTGGAGGCAGCTAAAGCCGAGAGGCGGCGATATGAGGAGGCAGCACGGAGGCAAGACTGGAAGCCTGTGGGTACTACCCAAGAATTTCTTGGGGGGGGGCTAAGAGGGAGTGTGGCGAAGTCAGGTAGGAGACCCGCGCCTACTCCCTGGACTGACCGTGGAGAGCGAGAGTACGGGCAGACACCGTGTTACGCAGTTGAGCGCATGGTGTCTCCTGTACGCAGGCATAGCCCGGTTCGGTACAGTCCAGCTCCACGTATCGGCCGGGCTAGATTGAGTGTTGAGCCGGATGTCATGAAGCCGGTCCCACGCAGCTGGTCACCAGTGCGTCTCCTCGGGCCGGGCGTACATGGCACCAGCCTTGCGCATGGTGTTCCCGGTTCGCCCACATAGGCCGGGTGCGGGTTATTACACCTCCCCGTACTGGTCGGGCGACGGGAGCATCAGCCCAGGGAAGGTTGGGCAGGCTCAGTGCTCAAGGGAGCCAGTACGCCTGCACGGTCCGGTATTTCCGGTACCACCTCCTCGCTCCAGCCCAGTACCACCAGTGCCTACACCACGCACCAAGCCTCCTGTGTGTTCCCCGAGTCCTGTGCGTCCTGTTGCTGCTCTCCGCACTAGGCGTTATGTGAGTCCCCAGGGTCCAGCATGCCCTGTTCCGGCTCTCCGCACTAGGCGTTATGTGAGTCCCCAGGGTCCAGCATGCCCTGTTCCGGCTCTCCGCACTAGGCCTTATGTGCGTCCCCAGGGTCCAGCATGCCCTGTTCCTTCTCCCCGCACTAGGCGTTATGTGAGTCCCCAGGGTCCAGCATGCCCTGTTCCGGCTCTCCGCACTAGGCGTTATGTGAGTCCCCAGGGTCCAGCATGCCCTGTTCCGGCTCTCCGCACTAGGCGTTATGTGAGTCCCCAGGGTCCAGCATGCCCTGTTCCGGCTCTCCGCACTAGGCGTTATGTGCGTTCCCAGGGTTCAGCATGCCCTGTTGCTTCTCCCCGCACTAGCCCTGAGATGCGTGTCCTCAGCCCGGTACCTCCTGTTCCGGCACCACGCACCAGGCCTACGATGCGCCTCAGACGGCCAGAGTCTGCCGTCTGCCCAACGGGGCCTGAACTGTCCGTCTGCCCAACGCCGTCTGAACTGCCCGTCTGCCCAACGCCGTCTGAACTGTCCGTCTGCCAAGCGCCGCAGGAACTGCCCGTCTGTACTGAGCCTGCAAAGCCGCCCGTCTGCCATGAGCCTTCAGAGCCGTCCGCCAGACCGGAGCCGCTAGAGCTCTCCGCCAGACAGGAGCAGCCAGAGCCTTCCGCCAGACAGGATCAGCCAGAGCCTTCCGCCAGACAGGATCAGCCAGAGCCTTCCGCCAGACAGGATCAGCCAGAGCCTTCCGCCAGACAGGATCAGCCAGAGCCTTCCGCCAGACAGGATCAGCCAGAGCCTTCCGCCAGACAGGATCAGCCAGAGCCTTCCGCCAGACAGGATCAGCCAGAGCCTTCCGCCAGACAGGATCAGCCAGAGCCTTCCGCCAGACAGGATCAGCCAGAGCCTTCCGCCAGCCAGGATCCGCCAGAGCCGTCCAGCCAGGATCCGCCAGAGCCGTCCAGCCAGGATCCGCCAGAGCCAGCTAGTCAGGTACTGTCCCTTAGTCCGGTGCTGCCCCTTAGTCCGGTGCCGCCCCTTAATCCAGTGGGGTTTAGTTGGGGGGTGGTCATGTGGAGGGGGCTACGGAAGCGGATAGTGACTAAGGTGGGGTGGGGACCACGACCTGGGCCAGAGCCGCCACCATGGACAGACGCCCACCCAGACCCTCCCCTAGACTGTATGCTGGTGCGCCCGGAGTTCGCACCTTTAGGGGGGGGTACTGTGACACTCTGGCTCCATGGACTTTGATATTATTGAGCCAGGGTTGTTCATTTTCATTGTTTGGGTGTATTTCTATGTTGGGTATTCTAGTTGTTCATTTCTATGTTTGGTGATTAGTCATATGACTCCCAATCGGAGGTAACGAGTGTCAGCTGTCGGCTCGTTATCTCTGATTGGGAGCCATATTTAAACTGTGTGGTTTCTCTTTGGTTTTGTGGGTTTTTGTTCCAGGTTCAGTATTTTGTCACTGTTGGACTTCACTTTCGTCTTTTGTTTTGTATTGACGTGCTTGTCTATTAAAGTCATCATGTTCACTCGCAACGCTGCACCTTGGTCTCCTGTTTTAGACGATCGTGACACCCAGAGTCTGCAACACTACTAAGCAAGGGGCACCACCAAGCAAGCGGCACCATGAAGATCAAAGAGCTCTCCAAACAGGTCAGGGACAAAGTTGTGGAGAAGTACAGATCAGGGTTGGGTTATAAAAAAATATCCGAAACTTTGAACATCCCACGGAGCACCATTAAATCCATTATTAAAAAATTTAAAGAATATTGCACCACAACAAACCTGCCAAGAGAGGTCCGCCCACCAAAACTCACGGACCAGGCAAAGAGGACATTAATCAGAGTCAACAATAAGACCAAAGATAACCCTGAAGGAGCTGCAAAGCTCCACAGCGGAGATTGGAGTATCTGTCCATAGGACCACTTTAAGCCGTACACTCCACAGAGCTGGGCTTTACGCAAGAGTGGCCAGAAAATAGCCATTGCTTAAAGAAAAAAATACGCAAACACATTTGGTGTTTGCCAAAAGGTACTCTGGTCAGATGAGACTAAAATTGAGCTTTTTGGCCATCAAGGAAAACGCTATGTCTGGCGCAAACCCAACACCTCTCAACACACCGAGAACACCATCTCCACAGTGAAGCATGGTGGTGGCAGCATCGTGCTGTGGGGATGTTTTTCATCAGCAGGGACTGGGAAACTGGTCAGAATTGAAGGAATGATGGATGGCGCTAAATACAGGGAAATTCTTGAGGGAAACCTGTTTCAGTCTTCCAGAGATTTGAGACTGGGACGGAGGTTCACCTTCCAGCAGGACAATGACCCTAAGTATACTACTAAAGCAGCACTCGAGTGGTTTAAGGGGAAACATTTAAATGTCTTGGAATGGCCTTGTCAAAGCCCAGACCTAAATCCAATTGAGAATCTGTGGTATGACTTAAAGATTGCTGTACACCAGCGGAACCCATCCAACTTGAAGGAGCTGGAGCAGTTTTGCCTTGAAGAATGGGAAAAGATCCCAGTGGCTAGATGTGCCAAGCTTATAGAGACATACCCCAAGAGACTTGCAGCTGTAATTGCTGCAAAAGGTGGCTCTACAAAGTATTGACAATAAAACATATTTTGCATCTTCAAAGTTGTAGGCATATTGTGTAAATCAAATGATACAAACCCCCCAAAAATAAATTTTAATTCCAGGTTGTAAGGCAACAAAATAGGAACAATGCCAAGGGGGGTGAATACTTTCGCAAGCCACTGTACATCTGGTGACTCTGCTAAAATGTTCCCATTTCTGGCTGTTTTCAGATGGACTGAGGTGGAATGAAACCCCCCCTAAAGTGGTTTGAAGCTCCTACATGTGGCTGCTACTGGAGCCTACACTATGGGAACAGGAAATGTCAGTCTCATTCCTGCTGTCTGAAAGCTTGCCAGAGACCAGGGAAATGCCACTAGAACCCTTACTGACAGTGATGGCCACGGCTTGTTCCTCACAAGACACCAGGGAGGTTCTGCTGATTGAGACCTGGCTAAGAGGTGTGACCTTTGCTAGTTCCTCACTGGAAATCAGGGATGCTCTGTGTTCAACCCCTGGCGGGAGGACTTTTACAGGAGATGAGAGAGGTTCGGCTGTTTGAACAGCTTGAGTTCTGTTTAATGAAGACCAGAGAGGTTCTGCTGACAGGGCTCCTGTTAGAGGGGAAGGTGGTGCTCAGTTCGCAATGGCAGTGACTAGGTCCTCACTCTCTGATGATATGGTCTCCTTCAGCTCCTCCGAGTCATCCATGGCAGGGATGACATTGACACTTACAGTTGAAGTCGGAAGTTTACATACACCTTAGCCAAATACATTTAAACTCAGTTCTTCTGAATTCCTGACATTTAATCCTAGTAAAAATTCCCTGTCTTAGGTCAGTTAGGATCACCACTTTATTTTAAGAATGTGAAATGTCAGAATAATAGTAGAGAGAATTATTTCTTTCAGCTTTTATTTCTTTCATCAAATTCCCAGTGGGTCAGAAGTTTACATACACTCGATTAGTATTTGGTAGCATTGCCTTTAAATTGTTTAACTTGGGTCAAACGTTTAGGGTAGCCTTCCACAAGCTTCCCACAATAAGTTGGGTGAATTTTGGCCCATTCCTCCTGACAGAGCTGGTGTAACTGAGTCAGGTTTGTAGGCCCCCTTGCTCGCACACACATTTTCAGTTCTGCCCACACATTTTCTATAGGATTGAGGTCAGGGCTTTGTGATGGCCACTCCAATACCTTGACGTTGTTGTCCTTAAGCCATTTTGCCACAACTTTGGAAGTATGCTTGATGTCATTGTCCATTTGGAAGACCCATTTGCGACCAAGCTTTAACTTCCTGACTGATGTCTTGAGATGTTGCTTCAATATATCCACATAATTTTCCTTCCTCATGATGCCATCTATTTTGTGAAGTGCACCAGTCCCTCCTGCAGCAAAGCACCCCCACAGCATGATGCTGCCACCCCCGTGCTTCACGGTTGGGATGGTGTTCTTCGGCTTGCAACTGTTTGGTCATTATGGCCAAACAGTTCTATTTTTGTTTCATCAGACCAGAGGAAATTTCTCCAGAAAGTATGATCTTTGTCCCCATGTGCTGTTGCAAACCGTAGTCTGGCTATTTTATTGTGGTTTTGGAGCAGTCGCTTCTTCCTTGCTGAGCGGACTTTCAGGTTATGTGGATATAGGACTCGTTTTACTGTGGATATAGATACTTTTGTACCTGTTTCATCCAGCATCTTCACAAGGTCCTTTGCTGTTGTTCTGGGATTGATTTGCACTTTTCGCACCAAAGTACGTTCATCTCTAGGAGACAGAATGTGTCTCCTTCCTGAGCAGTATGACGGCTGCGTGGTCCCATGGTGTTTATACTTGCGTACTATTGTTTGTACAGATGAACGTGGTACCTTCAGGCATTTGGAAATTGCTCCCAAGGATGAACCAGACTTGTGGAGGTCTACCATTTTTTCCCCCTGAGGTCTTGGCTGATTTCTTTTGATTTTCCCATGATGTCAAGCAAAGAGGCACTGAGTTTGAAGGTAGGCCATGAAATACATCCACAGGTACACCTCCAATTGACTCAAATGATGTCAATTAGCCTATCAGAAGCTTCTAAAGCCATGACATCATTTTCTGGAATTTTCCAAGCTGTTTAAAGGCACAGTCAACTTAGTGTATGTAAACTTCTGACCCACTGGAATTTTGATACAGTGAATTATAAGTGAAAAAATCCTTCTGTAAACAATTGTTGGAAAAATTACTTGTGTCATGCACAAAGTAGATGTCCTAACCGACTTGCCAAAACTATAGTTTGTTGACAAGAAATGTGGGGAGTGGTTGAAAATCGAGTTTTAATGACTCCAACCTAAGTGTATATAAACGTCCGACTTCAACTGTACCTCCTCTACCACCGAGTACTTTATGCTTCTCACCATATGCAGCAGATCCCTAATGGTTAACTGAATATACAAAATAGTAGTGTACACGTCTATAAATGCTCCTACCTTTTTCACATGGGTTAAGATTGACAAAGACCGTCTAAACCTTTGGGAGCATTCAACAATGTGCTGGTATCTTTCTTTCATTATAATACAAATGCACCATACAAGAGGGGGCAAAATCTGGGGTCATGTACATGACTAAGCCACTTACCACAGACAAGTTGGGCGGATGTGAGTCCATAGCTGTGCCCAATGGCTTGTTGATGAGGTGCCAGGGAGTTCAGTACCAGTTGAAAGTTCAGTAGCAGTAAACAGCACAGTAGCAATTAAAGGTCTGGCTACCTGGGGGGTGGATTAGGGGGTTGACTGGAAACATGCAAGTCCAGGCACCTAGGTCGCTGTGTGAGAGAAAGAGTTAGGAGAGAAAAAATAAATAAGGACACCAACAGCAACACTCAGGTCTTACTTCTATGAAGGCTTTTGAGCTGACGCTTTAAAGAGTTGTTTCCATATATTTCCCATCAGAAAACAGGGGAGGTGCTGGTCCAACCGCAGTTCCCAGCACACCTCCTTCTGCAGCTGCTTTAGCTTGATGCGCCAATTCCTCTCCCAAGTCGTTTAAGTGAGAGGAACAAAAATGTGTTGACAACAGGAGGCGTTCAGGTAAAGGGGATTAAAGTAACTCTCAGTGAACTGTCAGTATGTGTAATAGCTGTAATTACTTTCACCAATTATTGTAATCTATACAGCCTCATCCCGCCCTTTTTCTGCACAACTGAATATAGGTAATACTGTACATCTATCTCTGAAATGTAACTCGATGAGGTTCAACATATTTGGAACAGTTTTGAAGAAAATGGAAATATGCTTGTAAAAACATACATCCTTTTGAATGATTTCCAGCCCTTGGCTATGAACCACTCTTGCATGTCTCCTACACAGGTGTTGGGTGGAACTCTTCCCAACTCCTGCAGGATTAAAAACTGCCTCAAGTGTCCTCTGTGAGACAGAAAAAGGGATCATTACTTTGCTCCATACACAATGTACACCAAGTGAGCCCATATGAAAGGACTGGATGTGTTTCAGAAAGTATAAAGGTCTAAAATAAGTGGGTTTTGAAAGTAAAACACTAACCTGTTGTGTATGGTGCTCTTTTTCCCAGAGCAGTAGTACTGATTTTATGTAGCGGCTGTAGACAATGCACTCTTTCCGCGTACACAGTACCTAAAATGGAGAAGGATTAAAATACATTTTTGAGAAGGATGATTGTGGATTATGAGTAACATGGGCACAGGAGGTTTGTCATACTTTCTTGTCCTTTGTGACGAGGCCTTTCTTCCCCAGCTTCCTCTTCACCAGCTTCCTCTTCCTCTCTGGCTGGTGAAAGAACCACTTCAAGTGCTCATCATGGAAGCAATTATAGCCAGAGTCCATAATGGCCATACTTGGGTCAGACAAGTCAAACCCAGGGGTCTTCAGGTGAAAAAGACTGATCTTCACAAACCAAAATAACAATACAATTGAATTGACACAGTCATCACAGCAATCAATCAATCCTTTACCTTACAGTATCTTAACAAATCACGTTTCAGATATGTACACTCTTAGAAAAAAAGGTGCTATCTAGAACCTAAAAGGGTTATTCGGCTGTCTCTATAGGAAAACACTTTGAAGAACCCTTTTTGGTTCCAGGTAGAACCCTTTTGGTTCCAATGTAAAACCCTTTCCACAGAGGGTTCTACATGGAACCCAAAATGGTTCTACCTGGAACCAAAAAGGGTTCTACTTTGAACCAAAAAGGGTTCTACTATGGGGACAGCCGAAGAACCCTTTTGGAACCCTTTTTTAAAAGAGTTCTAAGAGATGGGAATCAGGAAGGCTCCTGACATTGTCATGATGATGGCATGTACTTAAAATATATGGTTTAACAATAAAGAATAACCTCAGATTATTTGGGAGAACACATAATAGAATTTACCTTCTCCCCCAATTTCCTCTGAAGAATGACATTGCTGCAGGCTTTTTTGTATGTTTATGGTCATGTGACCTCTACAAAGTCGAGAGCGATTGATAAGGCACAGTGGTCACAGCCTTTTTTGGGGGAGTAACCATAGCCTACTCTACCTATAGCTAGGTTGATGCATTTCTTACAGCATGCTATACATGCGTGTTAATTCTACACCTTTCTCTCATTTTCATTCCATTCCAAGTTAAAAATTCAAACAGGAACCAAATGGCTATTAGTTAACCTACTCATGTTTGTCTCTTTATCAGCTGTTTTCAGCATTATGGTGGTAGTTCCTTCATCCACACACCTAATAAGAGAGAGAGCCATCTTCAATTGAAATATGAAATGTGCCCCACTTACAACATAATGTAAAATTATGTCATAAGTCAAACGTTGGCCTATACACGTCAACTGAGTTTCAGTAAAGCAAAAGTAGGCTATTTTTGTACCTTGCCATTTATGACTATCTATGCTACATGATATGGTCAGCAAATATAGTTTTTTAGAACAATCGACAGTGGTGTGTGGGAATGATCAGTCTGTCTGTCTGCACACTAGCCTACTAAAGAGGGAGTTCAACCATAGAGTGCAACCTGGTTAGTCCCCTGCGACGGAATATCACTTTTCTGATACCTGGCCCAATAGGTCTAACGAACCTAACGGACGATGCCACAATAACCCGGATCTCTGGACAGGGGCAGCAGGGCCGGCTCCAGGAATAAGCGACATAAGCAGTTGCTTACCAGAATAAACTCGTGCATTTATTTTTTTTACTACGTAGGGGTCTCAACTTACAGTTGGAGTAGTAGAATACACAAGGTGCTATTTCGAAATTTGGTTGTGCATCAGCCGTTATGTCAGTCACTCAATTAGCCATGTCAGCTAACCATTTTTAGATATATAAAATAGTCTAGCCAGCTATCTAAACTTGTAGTAACCATGACTGAATACTGACCGGGCAGGCAGGGCATGTGCCTAGGGGCACTGACCTCTAGGGGCCCCCAATGATTTTATTTTTCACTCTCCCTCAGATATCATTAACATGGCATACGTCTTGGCAAAATGTGTAGAATTGCAGGAAATTAGCTTTAAAACTGCCAACATTTCTCTTCAGCCCATGGCAAAATGTGTAAAACTGCAGAAAAAAATATCTCTGCCCCATGGCAAAATGAGTACACATTTAATTCCCAGTGTTAAATCAACACTGACAGTGTCTGTATGGGTCCACATTTTTCAGTGTTAAATTAGTTACTTACTTACTTAGTGTAAAGCCTTATTTGCATATTTCCCAGAGTGCCTTGCCTTTTGAGTGACATGTAGAGTTACCACCCCTTGACTGTATTTGTTAGTGACAGAAACATGGTTGTTGCATTAATCCATTTTCAGTCATGTGGCCTTCACCAAGTGAGATGCTAAGTGAATATGTTATCATTAAAATGATTTGGCATAGACTATGAAAATACAGTATGTAGGCTATATTGATTGAAATTAGGTCCATAGCCTACGTATGAAACTAACCGTTTCTGTCCTTCAGAAAGTGAACATTCGGGATTCATCTTGTGCACAACAAGCCGAAATCACATTAGGGCTACGGCAAATTGCCTTACGTGAACTATCAAGCGTGTAGCGCAGCCTTTGGTCACGAAGTCCTGAAGTCTTTGTCTCCCTCTTATGGATAATTTGGGGAAGTGGTAAATTCACAAGCGGAGCTTCCGAGTTCTGCCATCAAGTGTTTTGGTGTGGTGTTTTGCTGAGATGTGAGATTTAAAGGTAGACTCTGCTATATGACGTATATGCAGAATGTAAACAGCATAGTGGGTCAATTTCCGCAGAAAGTAAACAGGATATTGGGTTAATACCCACAACAACTAAGAGCGTGAGGCTCAACTTCTCCACTGTTTTGGTACCCTGGCTATCACGCTGTGAAGAGCTTGAAGCGAACGTGTGCACATGCGCAGATAATGTCTGTGACTGTGTGAGAGAGAATTCTTGCATCTCGCTCATCTCAATATCTGCTGTGTGCTGCACGTGGCAACGTCATTTCGCTGTGTCAACCTTTAATTAACAAAATGTCCAAATTCATATTATGCAACTAGACAAAAAACGGAAAGAGAATGTATATTTTCTTGACCGATTTGTGGGCTAAACCTATATTTAAACATCAAGCCTAGCAGATTAAGTTGCCTAACTATTCAGATAAAGTCATGTATATAATTATTGGCACCCTTGATAAAGATGAGCAAAAAATACTGAGCTAGGCTGTATTGTATGCTCAAAAAAAATGGGAAATCATATTAATTTATAATAATACAATTGCTTAGAGAAAGAGAGCCCTGTTGGCAGCCCTGTTTTCAATACTCTAGCACCCTCCCCTTTGGAGGATAATGACACTGAGCCTTTTTCTCAAATGTTTTATGAGATTGGAGAACATGTTGGGAGGGATCTTAGACCATTCCTCCATACAGAATCTTTCCAGATCCTTGATATCCTTCATCTGCTCTTATGGACTGCCCTCTTCAATTCAAACCACAGGTTTTCAATAGGGTTCAAGTCCGGAGACTGAGATGGCCATTGCAAAATGTTGATTTTGTGGTCAATTAACAATTTATTTGTGGATTTTGATTAGTGCTTGGGGTTATTGTCTTGCTGGAAGGCCCACTTGGCCTCTACCTAGCAGAGGCAACCAGGTTTTTGGCTAAAATGTCCTGATACTTGGTAAAGTTCATGATGCCATTGACCTTAACAAGGGCCCCAGGACCAGTGGAAGCAAAATAGCCCCATAACATCAAAGATCCACCACCATATTTTACCGTAGGTACATAGCTGCGGGAAGTAGGGATGCTGAGGGTGCTGCAGCACCCCCTTAAAAATCAGAATTAAAATATATGATATATATATATAATGATTCAATGACGGGTCTGCATCTGCAAGGACGCCCTGGGTAGCCAAGGTAACAGACCTTCAGACATTTTCGGCAGTGCGGTGCCAGACATCATCCTCTCTGAATTCTGTTTGTACTCCTCCCTCCTCTGCATTTGACTCTGTTTGAATGGAGAGGAGGAGTGTATTACGTATTTCTGTCAACTCAACTTTTAGCTGCGCCACTGTGTCTGTCACGACCAGTCGACAGATCCACCCACAGGCAACGTTTTTGTGGAGCGCGCGTCGTGTGAGGAGTATAAAGCTTATTGTGAAATATTTAGTGGCAGGCTAGAGATACTTATTGCGTTTCTTTAGTAATGAGGCTACTACGAAAATTGTAGTCGTATCTAGGAACCAGTCTAAAGCACACAGAAGGAGCGGAACAAGGATCTCCACTCCCTCTCAGACTTGCTGGAAAAGCAGATTATTTGAAGACTAAACTGTAAGTGGAACGTGTCCTGTCATACGGATGTTTGCTATTAAAGTTGCTATTCACCTGTCATGAAGTCTGCAGGTGTTTGAGGATTGGATCGAGCTCCTTAACGTTTGGTATCCACCATTATAGTCTAAGATAGCATATAAAGTGTTTTGTTTGTCCATATAGTTTGACAGTTTGCGTTAATTTAATCACATTTCTCCCAACATGTGCGAGATTTGGTTCTTGTTTCCGACATAATCCATATCAAATCCAATCAGTAGCCTAAAATAACGGTTGTGACGTTTCGTACCATGTCAGGAGTGCATTTTAGTTAACGCTAACCCTTTACCTAACCTGCTGCATAAATTCTCCTTACCTATGAAAGTAACTTCCGTCCGTAGCTGTATACCATCTAGTAAAAAACACAAACAAGTGGTGTAGGCTAAACTACACAACTTTAACTGAATACACACACTTTGAATGAAAACGCTGTCATACTCATGTAACAAATATTCAACTGAATACACAATCACATTGAAACTTTGAATAAACACATTCATACTCAGAGCCTATAACAAACTGTTATTCATCTGAAGAGCAAACACCTAGTCATGTAAGTGTTTTTCACATGGATGTGAGAGAAGTTTACCCAGTGTAGCGCACTGCGCTCTCACATGCACATCATCACATGAGCCCAGAAGCAGCGCAGGAAAGGACACTTCTGTTTCTCAATCCCGCAGACATGAATGGACTGATACCCTATTTGGTTATTTCCCTGATTCCTTTAGGGTGGTGACTGGTAAGAGACTAGGGCAAGGATCAGATCACAGGTTTGTTCTTTCATGGGTCAAAGGTAATTTCAGAAAGCTATAGGTGGGTCCTAACATGGGCCTGGAGGTTTTCCTGGTTGGTTCACATAGTCAGGAAACTAGTCATAAGACATACACTTGTGAACCACTGGACTAAACCATCATTCTCCCTCTATCTCTCCTCTCCCTCCAAGACCATGGAAGATAGCCCTCAGCGGGCCGTGCAAGGCCTGGGCTCCTTCCCGTGGTACGTGGGGGGGACTCAGGTTCTAGGCCTGGCCTGTGTGGTGATCACGGGCGTGTGGATGGGCAGCTATCATGGAGGCTACGCCTGGGACGGTTCGCGACAGGAGTTCAATGTACATCCCCTCTGTATGGTCCTGGGCCTGGTCTTTCTCTATGGAGACGGTAGGGCAGAATTAAACCAACTAAAATTAGAATTAAAACCATTCCTCCAGGAATTTAGTTAAACACCTTTTAATAAATCGCCTCAATTAATGGCTCATTGTCCCAGTGATCGAATTGGTAATGTAGAGCAATAAAGTAGCTCTCCATTACTGCTGCCCTATGTACATAGACATGGAACACTGGTCACTTTAATAATGGAACACTGGTCACTTTAGTAATGGAACACTGGTCGCTTTAATAATGTTTACATACTGTTTTACTCATTTCATATGTATATACTGTATTCTAGTGAAGGCCTATCCTATTTAACCATTGCTGTACATATACTATTTTATACAACGTATTCTTCATATATACTGCATATTCTATCCATATACTGTCCATGTCGTCTATACACCCCATCACATACATGTACACACACACTCAGACATTGCTCGTCTTAATATTTCTGTATTTCTTAATTATATTATTTTACTTTTAGATTTGTGTGTATTGTTAGATATTATTGCACTGTTGGGACTAGGAACACAAGCATTTTGCTACACCCGCTATAACATCTGCTAAATATGCGTATGAGACCAATACAATTTGATTTGATTTATAGGTAAGATGGAGGAGGTAGATGAACAACACTGTCGAGAACAGAGGGAAGCTGAGGCCAGTGTCTTCTTTGAGCCACAATGGTAGTTAGTTGTCTTCTCTGATGTCTGCTCTGTAATCCTAGGGGTCTTCTGACCTATTGCATTAGTGTGATACTAAGCTAACGCTACACAGGGCTCAGGCACAGGCCTAAGGGCACGCTTTGCAACAGGCATAAATCCCTAATGCTATTAGGGTGGGAGGAGCAGAGATTTTATTATTTTTTGTTTGTTTCCAGGCCATTGTGTTTCTCCCCCTCTCTTTGTGAGAGGGAGAGAGATAAATTAGTAATGCAGGGATTTGTTCCCACAAATAATAAATGGTACTATGATAAACACTTACTGGAAAGCAAAGGGGAAAGGTCAGATTCAGTGTTCAAAGGGTTTTCCATTGGTCCCTGAACCGTGATTGTAATGAGAGAAAAATAAGTTATTCAGCCATTGACAATAATGTAAATAAAATCTCCTTTGTGGTGTCAAATAAAACAGCCAACAAAACAGATGCTTGTTATTAAGTTAAGTCAGCTGTAGCCTTTTGATTCCTAACCTTGCTACAGCAATTGAATTAGGATATTAAACCTTAAAGGTCACTTGGCCATTAGTGTGAGCGGTCAGTCCAAATGGAGCTGGGATGAAAACACCCTCCAGGGAAACCAGCTGTCCTTAGTGGGATCGGGAGACACACAGCAAAGAGAATTGCCTGGAACGTTGTTTCAGTATTTCTGCAATTTTAATAATACAAGAACGCAGTTGCCATCGGTACTATTGGCCAATGTAATCGCTAGATAATAGTGGACGAACTACAAGCATGTATATCCTACCAACGGGACATTCAACTGTAATATCTTATATTTCACCGAGTCGTGGCTGAACGACAACATGAATAACATACAGCTGGCGGTTATACACTGTATCGGCAGGATAGAACAGCAGCCTCTGGTAAGACAAGGGGTGGCAGTCTATATATACACTACCGGTCAAAAGTTTTAGAACACCTACTCATTCAATGGTTTTTATTTAATTTTTACTATTTTCTACATTGTAGAATAATAGTGAAGACATCAAAACTATAGAATAACACATATGGAGTAACCAAAAAAGTGTTAAACAAATCAAAATATGTTATATTTGAGATTCTTCAAATAGCCACCCTTTGCCTTGATGACAGCTTTGCACACTCTTGGCATTCTCTCAACCTGCTTCACCTGGAATGCTTTTCCAACAGTCTTGAAGGAGTTCCCACATATGCTGAGCACTTGTTGGCTGCTTTTCCTTCACTCTGCGGTCCAACTCATCCCAAACCATCTTATTGGGTTGAGGTTGGGTGATTGTGGAGGCTAGGTCATCTTATGCAGCACTCCATCACTCTCCTTCTTGGTAAAATAGGCCTTACACTGCCCAAAGACACGGCGGTTGGAACCAAAAATCTCAAATTTGGACTCCAGACCAAAGGACAAAATTCCAATGGTCTAATGTCCATTGCTCGTGTTTCTTGGCCAAAGCAAGTCTCTTCTTCTTATTGGTGTCCTTTAGTAGGGGTTTCTTTGCAGAAATTCGACCATGAAGGCCTGATTCACACAGTCTCCTCTGAACATGTCTGTTATTTGAACTCTGTGAAGTATTTATTTGGGCTGCAATTTGAGGCTGGTAACTCTAATGAACTTATCCTCTGCAGCAAAGGTAACTCTGGGTCTTCCATTCCTGTGGCTGTCCTCATGAGAGCCAGTTTCATCATAGCGCTTGATGGTTTTTGCGACTGCACTTGAAGAAACTTTCAAAGTTCTTGAAATGTTCCGTATTGACTGACCTTCATGTCTTAAAGTAATGATGGACTGTCGTTTCTCTTTGCTTATTTGAGCTGTTCTTGCCATAATATGGACTTGGTCATTTACCAAATAGGGCTATCTTCTGTATACCCCCCTACCTTGTCACAACACAACTGATTTGCTCAAACTCATTAAGAAGGAAATACATTCCACAAATTAACTTTTAAGAAGGCACACCTGTTTAATTGAAATGCATTCCAGGTGATTACCTCATGAAGCTGGTTGAGAGAATGCCAAGCGTGTGCAAATCTGTCATCAAGGCAAAGGGTGGCTATTTGAAGAATCTCAAATATAACATATTTTGATTTGTTTAACACTTTTTTGGGTTACTACATGATTCCATATGTGTTATTTCATAGTTTATGTCTTCACTATTATTCTACAATGTAGAAAATTGTAAAAATAAAGAAAAACCCTTAAATGAGTAGGTGTTCTAAAACTTTTGACCAGTAGTGTATTTGTAAACAACAGCTGGTACATGATATCTAAGGAAGTCTCAAGGTTTTGCTCGCCTGAGGTAGAGTATCTCATGATAAGCTGTAGACCACACTACCAAGAGAGTTTTCATCTATATTCTTCGTAGCTGTCTATTTACCACCACAAACCGATGCTGGCACTAAGACCACACTCAATTAGCTGTATACAGCCATAAGCAAACAGGAAAACGCTCATCCAGAGGCAGCCGGGGACTTTAATGCAGGGAAACTTAAATCCGTTTTACCTAAGTTCTACCAGCATGTTAAATGTGCAACCAGAGGGGGGAAAAAACTATAGACCACCTTTACTCCACACACAGAGACACGTACAAATCTCTCCCTCGCCCTCCATTTGGCAAATCTGACCATAATTCTATCCTCCTGATTCCTGCTTACAAGCAAAAACTAAAGCAGAAAGCACCAGTGACTCGGTCAATAAAAAATTGGTCAGATGAAGCAGGACTGTTTTGCTAGCACAGACTGGAATATGTTTCGGGATTCTTCCGATGGCATTGAGGAGTACACCACATCAGTCACTGGCTTCATCAATAAGTGCATTGATGACGTCGTCCCCACAGTGACTGTACGTACATACCCCAACCAGAAGCCATTGATTACAGGCAACATCCGCACTGAGCTAAAGGGTAGAGCTGCCGCTTTCAAGGAGTGGGACTCTAACCCGGAAGCTTATAAGAAATCCCGCTATGCCCTCAGACGAACCATCAAACAGGAATAGCGTCAATATAGGACTAAGATTGAATCATACTACACAGGCTCCGACGCTCGTCGGATGTGGCAGGGCTTGCAAACTATTAGACTACAAAGGGAAGCACAGCCGCGAGCTGCCCAGTGACATGAGCCTACCAGACGAGCTAAATTATTTCTATGCTCGCTTCGAGGCAATAACACTAAAACAAGCATGAGAGCATCAGCTGTTCCGGACGACTGTGTGATCAGGCTCTCCGTAGCCGATGTGAGTAAGACTTTTAAGCAGGTCAACATTCACAAGGCCGCAGGGCCAGATGGATTACCAGGACGTGTACTCCGAGCATGCGCTGACCAACTGGCAAGTGTCTTCACTGACATTTTCAAACTCTCCCTGTCTGAGTCTGTAATACCAACATGTTTCAAGCAGACCACCATAGTCCCTGTGCCCAAGAACACTAAGGTAACCTGCCTAAATGACTACCGACCCATAGCACTCACGTCTGTAGCCATGAAGTGCTTAGAAAGGCTGGTCATGGCTCACAAACACCATTATCCCGGAAACCCTAGACCCACTCCAATTTGCATACCGCCCCAACAGATCCACAGATGATGCAATTTCTATTGCACTCCACACTGCCCTTTCACACCTGGACAAAAGGAACACCTATGTGAGAATGCTATTCATTGACTACAGCTCAACGTTCAACACCATAGTGCCCTCAAAGCTCATCACTAAGCTAAGGACCCTGGGACTAAACCCCTCCCTCTGCAACTGGATCCTGGACTTCCTGACGGGCCGCACCCCAGGTGGTAAGGGTAGGTAACAACACATCCGCCACGCTGATCCTCAAACACGGGGGCCCCTCAGGGGTGTGTGCTCAGTCTCCTCCTGTACTCCCTGTTCACTCATGACTGCATGGCCAGGCACGACTCCAACACCATCATTAAGTTTGCCGATGACACAACAGTGGTAGGCCTGTTCACCGACAACGACGAGACAGCCTATAGGGAGGAGGTCAGAGACCTGGCCATGTGGTGCCAGGACAACAACCTCTCCCTCAACGTTAACAAGACAAAGGAGATGATTGTGGACTACAGGAAAAAGAGGACCGAGCACGCCCCCAATCTCATCGACGGGGCTGTAGTGGAGCAGGTTGAGAGCTTCAAGTTTCTTGGTGTCCACATCACCAACAAACTAACATGGTCCAAGCACACCAAGACAGTCTTGAAGAGGGCACGACAAAGCCTTTTCCCCCTCAGGAAACTGAAAAGATTTGGCATGGGTCCTCAGATCCTCAAAAGGTTCTACAGCTGCACCATCGAGAGCATCCTGACTGGTTGCATCACTGCCTGGTATGACAACAGCTCGGCCTCCAACTGCAAGGCACTACAGAGGGTAGTGCATACGGCCCAGTACATCACTGGGGCCAAGCTTCCTGCCATCCAGGACCTCCTATACCAGGCGGTGTCAGAGGAAGGCCCTAGACTCCAGCTACCCTAGTCATAGACTGTTTTCTCTGCTACCGCACGGCAAGCGGTACTGGAGTGTCAAGTCTAGGTCCAAGAGGCTCCAAGACAGCTTCTACCCCCAAGCCATAAGACTCCTGAACATCTAATCAAATGGCTACCCAGACTATTTGCACCAAATCATTGCCCCCCCCACCGCACATTGACTCTGTGCCGGTACCCACTGTATATAGCCTCGCTATTGTTATTTTACTGCTGCTCTTTAATTTTGTTACTTTTATTCCTTATTTTTTTTAGGTATTCTTTCTTAACTGCATTGTTGGTTAAGGGCTTGTAAGTAAGCATTTCACTGTAAGGTCTACACCTGTTGTATTCAGCGCATGTGACAAATAACATTTGATTTGAACAGTTGTTTATTGTGTTCTCATAGCATTTCTGTAACATTTTTCTGCTAACCAACCCTGTCTGTGTTGGTGTGACCTTGGTGGCAGCTACATGTCAAGTGTTTGTGAAAATGCATTGTAGTGGTCTTGTTGAATGACTTCTTCCCCACTCGAAGCCTAACCTTACTTAACCTTCACCTCAAACTCACTGGGACTAAGACAACCCCATAACTACCCTGATTCACCCTTTCTTTTGTAGTATCCCACCTGTTATTGCCCTTGGTGCCATGTAGGGTGTGATTATGGTACTATGACAACAGTAATGACTAACTTTTTAAATGGTTACAGCAGATTAAGGTGCAAAAGCAATGTTTGAAGCTAAACTATTATTTGTTTTATTTCAAATTAGTGTATAAGCACGTTATTACAACAATTAATTTACACATTCCATGTACTACGTGTGAAAATTATGTAAAGTCTGACCACTGTATATTTAGCCAGGATTGACTTTACTATTATCACCTTCTTGTGGAAATGATTCTATTTGAATAGAGACTTATGTGAATGCTAACCAGACTTGTTTGTCTCTCTCACAGCGATCCTGGTGTACAGAGTATTTAGGAATGAAAGCAAACGCAATGTCAAGATTCTCCATGCTGTGCTCCACCTTCTCGCCCTCATTATCAGCATAGTGGGTAAGGCCTGTGTGTGTGTGTGGAGGGTGTCCGTGTCTAAGGGCAAGACTTGTTGTTTTGGCCTTTTCCCCTTGAACCCAAACATTCTAAACTAATCTAAATGTGTAGCTATTGTATATAAAGGAAAATGCCTAACCTAGCTAGTTAGTTGAATATATAAATGACATGTCTTACATGGTAAGACAAACAAGTGGACTTATCTATTGGAGGGTCATAAATTGGTTCTCTAGGGCCAGATCAGTTGTTCAGGCCCACAGCTAGGGCAGACACAGAAATCATCATTCTTTTCAGGAGAAAAACAAATACAAACTACTTAACGGTGATGGCATGGCTCCTCAAAATATAAGGGAACTGGCAAGGTTAAAAAATGTACAAACGTAGTAGGCTACGAACATGGGTAACATGAGATGAGACTGCGCATACTAACCATGAATCAGTGGTGTGCCATGGGTGTGTAAATCTGTGAATCACCGTAGCCTACGTCATGTACTGAGGTCTGGAGTAGTCATGGAAACAGGCAGGTCTACCCAAACTGGTCATCAGTCTAAACCAGGGCTGCCCAACCCTGTTCCTGGAGATCTACTGTCCTGTAGGTTTTCAGTCCAACCCTAATTTAGCGTATCTGATTCAGCTAGTTAAGGTCTTGTTGAGCAGCTAATAAGTAGAATCAGGTGTGTTAAATTAGGGTTGGACTGAAAACCCACAGGACGGTAGATCTCCAGGAAGAGGGTTGGGCAGCCCTGGTCTAAACGCTGCAATCTGGCTTCAGGCAATCCTTATTGACTCAGAAACATTTGGTTTGCAAGCAGGGTGATCAAATAAATAATACCCACAAATTCATACATGGAGGCAGGTAAAAAACACTATACAGAGTAACATTCATTTATGTACTAAGTCATAATTTATCAAGATTGTTCTAGACAAAATTAATGGGAAAGATTGACACTTTCTCATGCTAGCTAGTGCTGATGACAGCATGTATCATTGTATCTCCTCAGGTATCGTGGCTGTGTTTGACTTCCATAATCATAACAAGATCCCCAACATGTACTCCCTCCACAGCTGGTGCGGCATGCTCACCTTTGTTCTCTTCTGTGTACAGGTCAGCCCTCGGCTCTCTTTCTCCTTCACGCAGTCACATGCACACACAAAAACCAAACAAATAATTTCTTCCTTGTATCAGAATTACAATTCATGCATAATAGTTTAATAACATTAGTCCTCTACTCCCTCCTCAGTGGCTGATGGGGCTGGGTTTCTTCCTCTTCCCTGGGACGTTAATGGCGCTGCGGAGCTGGTACCTGCCACTACATGTCTTCTTTGGCCTGGCCATGCTCGCCATGTCCCTAGCCACCTGCCTACTGGGCATTTCAGAGAAACTGTTCTTCAGTATCCAGTGAGTATTACTGTGCAGGGGCTCAGTTCCAATATCCATACCACCACTTACAATGAAGACATTTATACAAATGGCATGGATTTTAGGTGGTATGCTAAAATACAGAAATGCACATAATTATTGGGTTAAAAGGGAAAAGTCATTTGGTAAGAGAAGTGCCAGATGTTCAAGTCAGTGCTATGTTTGTCACTTTGGATGATGTTGAAGTGCTACTACTTTGCCCAGCTCTACCCTGCTAAACCATAGGAGAGTTAATTATTGTACAGGGTATGTTTGGTGAAAGCTGGGGTTTTGCTGTCTGGGCTATCTTTATGACAACATGGTCAGACATGGAGTCTTTGCACATTATGAATCATTATCCTGTTGTTTGGTGCCATATGTTGTTATGCTTAAGGTCATCTTGAGTCACACGGAACATTTATAACTAACAATTCTTTACAAAAGTTGCCATTATGATATAATACAGAAATCCTTTTTCTTCCCAGGCACACATATTCACAGTTTGTGCCAGAGGGGATCCTGGGTAACATGCTGGGACTGGTGTTAGTAGCTTTTGGGATTCTGGTAGGCTACGTGGTGACACGGGAGGACTTCAGAAGACCCCCGCACCCAGAGGAGGAGGCCTTATCTGTGCACTTTAAGACCCTGACTGAGGGAGGAGGGAGCCCCAACTCGCCTTAACTTCCCCTTTTCACTTAAACCAGGAAACAATCTGGTCTGAAAAGCTACTGTGTGTGCAGACTTTTATTTAAAAAATCTGGTGTATGAGAGCTGGGCTAGAACAAAAGCCTGCACACCCAGTATCTCTCCAGGACCAGTTGGAGATCTGTCTGATATGCTGTCTCTCCATTTCATGTCACATCTCATGAGCCGTTCTACACCCCCTTGTGGCGAAACTGAGGTATGAGAGGACTGATTTGACCAAAGTATTTGATTGCTGCCACAGATGAACCATCACAAAAGTGCCATATTAGGTCTTTCAAAACAAAATAGCCTTTGATAAGTATTTAGTGAGGACAAAGCCATGTGTCCAAGCCAGTTAGTTGTGCCTTCATCTAGGGCAGTAGGGTTATACTTTGTAATACTGCCCAAACTGGTAACACTGGAAGTTACTCCTCGTTAAACAAACTCTTAACTTTCAAGCTTGTGATAAATTAAGAAGTTGCAGATCATTCAGGTATATGTTGTTCGTTGTGACAAAAAATATTGAATTAACCATCTGTTGGCAGTGTTGAATTTATGATAAACTGAAAGGACCAAAAGGATGCACCAAATTGTGACTGAACGATGCCTGGATGTTTTGGGTTGAATTCTAAATGACACCTAGGCACTACTGTAGATCTGAAAGGATTGGATATCTTAAAACAGTTTCTTCACCATTCCTTATGTTCGGCTGGGTTGAATTTTTACTATTGATTCAGGGTTTCCCAACCCTCTCCTCGGGCCCCCCAAGACGTTTCATATTTTTGTTTTAACCCTAAACTGGCACACCTGATTCAATTAGTCAAAGGTATGTGACAAATACGATTTGATTTTGACACCGAAAATCAGGATAATCTTTTCAGACTTGAAGGGTGGATTTAGAAAGGTGAAAGGCACTACAACCAAGACATTTCAATGTAACTAAGATGTAAGAACATTTAAAGGTTAAATCGACTGCAGTATCGGTATGTGGTCAGTTATATTGAGAAGTGTCAAATAAATGCATGTTCTTAAGTGATATGCAGACATCTTTCATCTTAGTTACTTTAATTAATCTGTTTCACAATGACCGTGTAGAAGTAGTCATGACCTGTCCAGTAGATGGCAAGGTGTAGGCCTACTTAAAGCACTGAAAATCCAGATTCTGTGATCATAATATTGTAGAATCTGGATCAGAATCATCTGATCCTTTTTGAAAGAACGGCTCAATTGATCTGATCCTGAATTGCAAAATAGGGGGTTACAGAATCAGGATCATTTTTATCCAGATTAAACATTTTGAAAAACTGGGCTAAGGGGTCGATTTGGTATTCAGAAAAAATCTTTATGCTTCTGTAGTGTTTAAGTGTAAAATGCTCAGAGAAGGGAGTTATAGTATGTGTCAAACTGTATGTAATTGTACATTAAATAAGCTGCTTATATCGGTTGTATCCATGTTTGCTGTATATGATTGTATTTAAGAGAATAGATATTATGTAACAGTCAATGGTTTTGGTAGATGAATGTGTCATGTATTCCGTAATTTGCTTTGTTTAAAGCATCTACTTGTCCTCATATTTAATCAGTTTAAAGCATAATGTAACTAAGATTACTTGAGATTCAATATCACTGCTTATATATTTTCACTTGTGAACTTGTTCTGTACAGTAGACACTGCTGACTGACCAAATTATTACAACCTATATTGCCGTCATCACTGTTATTAAAGATGCATGACTCAATCATGACCTTGATACTGGATGGGTGTGCTTTGTTTGATATAGTCAAACATTATCTGTGTCAACATGTGTTTAAGTGGCGTCTGAGTTTAGGAGGCACTTTGCCGATGATGGTGTGAACAAGCTAAAAGAAAAGTCAAGGAGCCGACACATTGTTTTCTTTGAAGTGGTAACTATTTTTAAATAAGTACATTTCCTCATACATACAGTTGATTGTACATTTTACAATCGCTTAACTGAGTTAAAAACGCATTCATGTTTCTTATTACCTTCTCGTTTCAAAACGCCACAACTCACATATACAGACAATTTACAGAGAACTCTGCTCAGCAAGCCCCAAAAAAACAGTAAAAGGGAAAAATATTTGCCTTCTCCTTCCAAGATAAAAAAAGATGGCTGTTCCATCAGTTCCCCCGCTTCCCCCTCCAAATATTGATTTGTAAGAATCAATATTGATAAACTGCTATACAAACATGTTACAAATACATATTACCTGTTTATATCAGCATGGGAGTAAGCAGAGAACAAACATGCACTTCTATGCAGCTCAGCATGTACAGTTATTTACACTGGAACTATCAAAACAAAGTTTTCTTGGGAGTTAATCCGGACAGGAGAGGGTATTGACTGTAGGGATAAATCCCTCCAAATCAGGCAACAGTCTCAGACGTAGGGTTAACCTTTTGGATGCATCTCTTGTCAATATCAATCAACTGGTTCATTCATTTCCTTCAATGTCCTGGTTGGAGTGTTTATGAACCAATCAGATCGGAGAGGCTCCACCTATTACCAAACAAACCCCTCCAAACATAATCAAGCACACCAATACAAAGTAAATAATAATTTAAAAAACAGTTTGAAATTTTTGAAATTTTTAAGCAACAAATGACTGAGTAAAAAATACAAGAATTAAGACTACAGTAAATAAAAATGTAAACTTCACAGATAAGTGGTTAATTTGTTCTTGTAAGACAAGTATCCGTTTTCAGCTGATTGTTGTTCATACTAAGTGCCAGTAGGGGGTAAAGGGTATCACCAAACTGGTGGGTAAACTGCACTGTAATTGTGTTGCATTGACTTGTATCAAATCAAAGGTATGAAATCCATCACAATTGACAACCTTGTATAGATAGATCATAATCTAGTTCAACCATGTCATGTAGCCTTGTCTTGACACCACTTTCTTCAGTGTATTTTTTTAACATCTAGTTTCATGAAAATGCACTGTAAAAGAAAGTGTAACCAAAATGTAGACATTGGATGGTTTTGTACGTTTCTAAATATATAGGCTGTCTACACAACAATTGTTAATGCAGTTTACATCCTTAACCTAAATATTAGCTTTGGAACCATTTATGTTCTATATTGAAGACACTACATTTGACCACCTAAATTCCATTGTTTTATGGAAAGCATTTGGTGGATGGATAAAAATAGTCCTTCAATGACCACTTGGGTCATTTGAAGTCATGTGTGCATGTTGCCAACATCTTTGACCCTTTAGTGGCCAAAACTGTGTGTAGTGCAGTGTTATGTTTGAATAACTGCAGCTTTGATTGGTAGAGATAATTCAACTGTAAAGGGAAACATTCAAGTTATTGGAAAATAAGAAATGCCCGTTTCCCAAAAGCTTCACAAAGCCTGCTGCATGTCACTTCTTGAGCAAAAAAAACAACACAAAAGCAAAAAAACAACAATCCAATGGAAATAATATATATAATGTATTTTACAAACATAACTTAAATGATAAATATTACTTTTTTCTGCTTTTCCTATGTACAGGTATGTTGACTCTTTTCAGTCATATTTACAGCAGAGGACCTGGTCATCTCAGTTAAGGGCGGCCTTCTATTGAGTCGTTCTAAAGAAGGCATTGAGAGTTTGGATTCTCAACAGAGAAGTGCCCATGGCTTGGCGCTGACCATCCCAGGACAGGCATTCAGGGGCAGGGAGAAAACGGCAGGCAGCAGTCTCCCCTGCTTGAGATCTGGAGGTTTCCAGGTCAGGGTGTGCATGTGTGGCATTAGTCCTCCTACTGACTCTTCCAACAGACTAAAGTTCCTAAAGTTGTGGATCATCCCTGCCCCCTCCACTTTAACTATACAAACTAGGCCAAAATATTCTGGAGTACTGGAGGTGTTGGATTCACCTGGCAAACTGCAGTTTTATGTTTTCTTGTATTCATCCATAGCAAATGGCTGTGTAGGACAGAGGCAAAGAAGATGCATGGGAGGAGAGTTTATATGTGTGTTTGTCTGCAGTAGTGTTTCCTTCCCAGTCTCATCACATACCCTTGGGGTTGTCTCTAAGTCATTCCAAATCAAAATGTCTGCAGGCTTATCAGTCCTCCTCTCCCTCAGTCCCTCCCTACACGTTTGACTCCACGAAAGGTCTCTTTGGTTTGATAGGGGATGTGGGGCCCTGCCTGTCCCTGGAGTGCTGCATGTACTCGCTGTCCTGGTAGGCCTGGGCCACAGGCAGCGTCCGGGCCACCTTGACGTCTGGGTAGGTGGGCGCCTGGCTCACGCGGCCCATGCCGTCCCGCGAGCCGTTAGCTGGCGGCTGGTAGTAGTCATCGTCCAGGAGGTGTCCATTGTGGGCATTGTTGGTGCGGTTGTAGTAGGCGATGTGTCCCAGGCTGGGCTGTTGGCTGTAGCCATGCTGAGGGCCCATGTTCCCTGGAGACCTGGCGGGGCTGGTCACCACCGTGTCCAGGGAAGAGATGGCCCAGGAGCGCCCTATTGTCTGCGGTTGCGGTGGCTGTGGCAGGTACTGGTGAGTCCGCGCTGTCTTGTCGACAACGCCCATGAAAGGTGTGTTTCTGGAGCGGAGTGCCTTGTCTGGGTATGTCCCTCCCACCACCCTCATGTCGCTGCCCTGCGGTGGAGACACAGGTGATAGGTCGTCGCAGTAAACACTACCATCCTCGTATGACAGCTGTAGAGGGATTTCCATCTGCTGGGCCGAGGTGGAGCCCCGGAAGCCTGGGGCTAGATTAGCTGCGGAGACCCCACCCAGGCTGGTGTTGGAGGGGGAGAAGCGGAGGCCTACGCTCTGGGAGTGCATGAGGGGCCGGGGAGTGGGTGCGTGTTGCTTTGGCTCTGCGCTGGTGGCACTGACAGGTCGGCGCAGACCATGGGGGTTCTCCGGTGATCCCAGTGCCGCCTGGTGCTCCATCTCTATCTCCATCTCCATCTGAGGTGAGACAGGGTAGTACGCTGCCGACTGGCTGCGGCTGATCTGGGGGGCCTGGCCGTAGCGCGGACCTCCAGGCCGGTAAGCTGAGGAGGGCCGCTGGGGAAGCTCGTCCTCCATGGGGACCATCTGGATCCCACCGATGCCACCATGTTGGTACAGTGCTCCTGCACTGAGGCTGGCCTGCACCTGCAGCGTGGGCCTCCCCTCCAGGGCACTGTGGTATATATTCACCCCGTCCCCCAGCTCGACCAGGTCGGGGGGGAGGCGGGTGCTCATGGAGTGGGCCATCTGGCTGTAGGCACTGGTGCCCAGCACAGCACTCGAGTGCACGGCGGAGCTGGGCTGGTTGGTGCGTACGATCTGGGCCTTGGCAGGCTGCAGCCACTGTCCCTGCTGGGGAGGCTGCTGCTGAGAGGGCAGCTGGAAGGAGCGCTGGCTGCTCATCTTGGACAGAGGAGACTTGGGCCGGCCAGGTATCTGCTCAGACTGGTAGCGGGCTGAGGCCGACTGCGGCCGGTACAGACCTCCTCCGCTCTCTGAGGTGGGGCTGGCGCGATACTGGGGCCCCCGGCGAAGAGGCGAAGGTGGTGGGCTGAAGTTGTACGACGTAGAGGAAGCCTGGTGGGCTGGGGAGGTGTGCGGGGGGCTTGGCCGGTAGTGGGAGCTCTGGTGCGTCGGGGAAAGTGACGGGGAGGTGGACTGGTAGCCATGGCGCGTGGGGGAGGACTTGGAATGGGGGCTGGGGTGCAGCTCGAAAGCCTGGCCCATGGAGGGGCCTCCGGAGAGGTAGGGAGAATTGCGGTGGCCGGGGGAGGGGGGCAGGCTCTGGATGAGGGGCAGGCCAGAGGGGCTGGAGCGGGGCTCAGGAGCCATGCCCATGGGGAGGCTCTCCAGGTCCTGCTCCAGGTAGTCCTCGTCCTCTTCAAACAGGTCCTGCACTGGCTCCATGTCCTCCAGGCGGGGCTCCAGGGACTGGGGAGGGGGCGGGGCCTGCTCTCTAGGAGGGGACGGGGGAGGGTCCAGCTCCTGTTGCTCCTCGAACTGAAGACACTCCTCTTCCACCCTCTGCAGCAGGCGCTGGATCTCCCGGTTGTTGGGGCAAAGGAGGGTGGCCTCATTCAGGTCCTCCAGGGCTGCGTGGAACTGCCTGTGAGGTGGATACACAAGGAGGTGAAGAGAGGAATATCAAGAGAGAAAAGAGGGGGATTGAGAAAGAAGAGAACGCATTATGAGGGAGGAGCAGGAGAGGTGGAGGGGGTACAGATGAGCATGACAAAGCATGAAACCAAAGACAGTGAGGGAGTAGCATGTGGTCAAAATGACAACACCACAACTGCTCAAACTACTTGCCCTCACATAGTAGTCAGACAAAGTATAGTCTTACGCTAAAACATAAACAAATTAGCCATGACTATGAGCAGGAGAATGAACAAGTCATAGGACTAAGGGTATACATGATGTGTAAGCAGACATAAAAACCAATGAACATGACATAGGGTGAAAAACATGGCCAAAATGCTCATGAACCTTGCTCTATTACGTCCCCCTGTAGTCATCTGTCTACAGCGCATTGGAAACCTGGATCATGTGACATGAGCGGGCCCAATTGGATCCTAAGGCTGAGCGCACTCTGTGCTAGGCCTCCGCCTCCCTGTACTCCCCGTCGCTACGGTTACCTGCTGCTGCGCTTGGCGCGGGCTCTGGCGTAAAAGGCCTCGTACGATTTGGATTTCAACTCTAGCGCCTTGGTAGCAAACTCCTCAGCCATCCCAAAGTCCTGCAAGCAACAACAGCAACAGGGCCGACAGTCATTCACAGAGCCACGCGTGGATCGGTACATGAGTCAGAAATGAGTCAGAGGTGAGTCATACATGAGTCAGAGGTGAGTCAAAAATGAGTCAAGAGATGAATGGATAAAAGGTTATAGATGAGTTGTACATAGAACCATGTACAGAGTAAAACGAGTCATATGAGAGTCATTCAGGAGTCTTGTATCAGTCATACATAGAACCATACAGAGTAATACAGAAGTGAATAACTGAGTCGATGAGATCGATGGAAACTTGGGTTCAGACAGAAGACACCCAAGAAAAAAACTGAAAGAGAAATGGGCGACACAATACATGAGACCATACACGACTCCATGACGAAACCATGTAAATTTAGCAATTAAAACATTGATATGAACACACACAGGACACAGACTTTTAGAGACACACAAACACAAAAGACAAACACACATTCACACACACAGACACCGCTGTTGCACTGCTCTGTCATTAGAACCTTGCCTGGACACTATAGCCCTGACCCAGACCAACCTCCCCTTGCACCCTCTCTAAAGTTACCAGAGGTACAAACCAAAACAAAGCAAACTATAAGAGGGAATGGAAGATGCAGGGATATGGGCCTAGGTTAGATGAGCCTAGAGTTGAGGGAGATTTACCTTCAGCTATAAATGAAGTCTGATCTACTGTACGTTGTTGCACAATGATATTGCTGTCATCAACCTTTGGAAACCAATATTTTTATACTGCTTAAATCCATGTTTCCGTTTTATCATCTATCAGAGGTGCTAAATATTTTTGTATAGGTCGTTGTTTGTAAGCACAACGAACAAGCATACATCCCAATGAGGGATAATAACGTTATTTTGTATTGTAATGTCTTGGTAAACCTTGCAGATGGTAATGCTGTGAGTGTAAGCAAAAAAAGCAGCTCTAGTCACAGCCAGGTGGGGTGAGGGGATAGAGGAGGACACGGAGGTTATTTAGGTGGTGCAGTGGGGTGTCACTCACGTTCATTTTCCTCCGGCAGCGGGACAGGTTGAGGAGGAGGGACACCTTGAGTTCTCTGAAGGTCTTGAGGTCCTCGCTGAAGCCCTCGCGGGGGAACTTCTTTAAGGCATACTGGTACCGCTGGGCAGCCTCCTTCACTTTACCTTTCTACAGGATGGGTAGAAGAAAAAACCCTCAGAAAGGAGAGAGACTTGCATGGTTTGGCACCACAACAGTGACCTTCAATGACCACTGTGCTATATTGCTATATTCTAGGAAGGGCTGACCTTGTAGAAGCCATCTCCTTCCTCTATGAGCTTGCTGAGCAGGACGATCATGATGTCGGGTTTGGAGGTGGCCATGGCCCAGGTGGCTGGACCTGGTGGAAGACAGCAGGGGGCATAATGGGTAACGGGGAGTGGCCGGAGGAGAGAGGAGGGTGGCGATGACAGGAAGAGGGGGTGTGTCTCAAGAGTAAAAGGACCGACAATGAGAAGGACAGACAAAGGAGTAGGCTGAAGTTGCCTCTAGATGCTGATCTAAGGTCTGTTTTGTTTTCCCCTCCAGTAATGGTTTAAGTTAGCATTTGGAGAGCGCAAACTGATCCTAGATCTGTAGGTAGGGGCAACTTCACCTCGGAGTGGAGCGAAACCAGTTGAGAGGTCAGGATGACGATGAAGCTGTACCCGAGATAAATATGGCGTGACTTACTGAGACAGACAGGTTTGGGGTTTCTTTGCCTCTGCATGGGCCATTTAAGCACTCAGCTAACAGATGGATACATAGATATTGACCTCATACCTGGTGCAGGTAGGATCTGACTCAAGTACAGAATCAGTAACTTCATCTCTAGTAAAGCCACTGGGAAAACGATCAACTTATTTATATGCCAATGCCAATCTCACCCAACATGAACACACAATAATACCTCATTATTAGCCAGAGTTATTCTGTGTTATTCTGCATGCTATGTGTAGGGGGGACAGGCAAGCACAAGCCATGCCAGAGCAGAGGGGGTTCACACATGCATTTATGGCTTCCCACCAGCAGGGGGAATGCATGGACTGTGGGCCTTGTTGTGGTGTTTGTGTCACAATCTCTTTTATCGGGCAGTGGATGACTTGGATGGTTAGCTTACTTCACAAAACCACAAAGGCCACATATAAAGAGAAAGGAGGGTTAAAAAGAGGACGAGAGAGTGAGAGAGTGAGAGCAGAGATATATATATAGAGAGAGGGCAAACTGTGTGTTACCTCGCGGTCGACTGGGAAGAGTCTGATATCCTGATTACGGAGAGGGGGCGGAGCCAGGGTTATGAGTGACAGGTTAGAGAAGGGAGTTAGGTGGGTGAAACGAGAGGAAACGTAATGGAACCAACCCAATAAAAGGAACCAAAAGAGAGTGTGTGTGTGTGTGTGTGTGTGAAAGTGAGCGAGAACAAGTGAAAGGTAAGTGAATAGGGAGGGAGTGAGATGAAGAAAAGAACAGAAAGTGGCAAAAGTGAGAAGCTGTGGCCAAAAAAGTGTGTCAGCAAAAGAAAAAAGGTGCATCAGCAATGCCAGCAGCAGTAGGAGCAGAGGGAGGGGCCTCACATCCACCATTATAAGCATGGTGGAAACAGAGGAGGGGGTTAGTGGGGACTGGGGAGGAAGGCATGGAGTAGCCTTGGGGAGCACCAAACCACTTAGGGAAGAGATTCAGGCAGTAGTTGACAACATTCTAGGAGTCAATGGCCACTATAGTCCAACCGAGGGGAAACACCACTACACTTAAAATAACTATAACTGACTAAAGTTGTAGCTAAACCACTGAAGCTAATGTAGAACAATATTGCAAAATTAGAACAGACAGTCCTATATACCAGTGTTTTTACATCTCTGTGTGTGTGACCAGTGATCTCTAGTCAGTTCGTACCCATCTTGGCTCCCTTCTTGAGCAGAGCCACCACCACAGAGGTGTTCCTGCAGCCCACGGCCCGGTCCAGAGGTCGCATCCCACTGTAGTCCACATGCTCTATCATCGCCCCGTGGTCCACCAAATACTGCACCTGGAGACAGACGGGGGGAGGGAAGATGGGAGTTAAAGGATGAGGAAAATTTGACTGAAAAAGGAAGGAGAGAAAGGCCAGAAGAGCATTCTACCTTTTGGTACTTATTCCAATCAACAACAGTGAAACCCATCTCTGTGCTGCACTGCCATAGGGAGGTCATCACCGTGGTGACCAGCGACCACTTACCACTTCTGAGTCTCCGTAGAAGGCGGCCAGGTCCAGGGGGGTGCGTCCACTCTTATCGGCGTGGGCGGTGGCCGCGCCCCTCTCCACCAGGCAACGCACCAATGGCAGGTGGCCCTTCAGACATGCCCAGCTCAGAGCAGTCAGACCCTCCTTGTCCATCAGGGCCAGAGACGCACCTGCAAGAGGGGATTAGAGGTCATGTTTTCATGGCAACCAGGGTCATAACATGGCCACTTAGCAGCTGTTTTTGTCCATTACTAAATACTACACATACTTTATGCCTTTGCTACATGTTGCCCATGTGGAAGTCAAACCAACACTTTTGCAGTTGCCTTTGCACTTTTACACTAGGTACTCTGAACCAATGAGAGTAGTAGAGTGGGTGGTGGTGATGTTGAGGGTGAACTGAACTCTGACCTTGTGCCAGTAGGAACTCTGCTGTGCTGTGGTGGCCCTCTGAGGAGGCCACCATGAGGGGCGTTCGGCCCTGCTTGTCTGCCATGTTGACGTCAGCTCCATGGTTCAACAGCAGGTCCACTATCTGAGGAGGAAGAAACAGAATCGTATGTAAACTCACCAAAAAAAGAAACGTCCCTTTTTCAAAGATAATTCGTAAAAATCCAAATAACTTCACTGTAAAGGGTTTAAACACTGTTTCCCATGCTTGTTCAATGAACCATAAACAATTAATGAATATGCACCTGTGGAATGGTCGTTAAGACACTAACAGCTTACAGGCAATTAAGGTCACAGTTATGAAAACTTAGGACACTAAAGAGGCCTTTCTACTGACTCTGAAAAACACCTAAAGAAAGATGCCCAGGGTCCCTGCTCATCTGCGTGAACGTGCCTTAGGCATGCTGCAAGGAGGCATGAGGACTGCAGATGTGGCCAGGGCAATAAATTGCAATGTCCGTACTGTGAGACGCCTAAGACAGCGCTACAGGGAGACAGGACGGACAGCTGATCGTCCTCGCAGTGGCAGACCACGTGTAACAACACCTGCACAGGATCGGCACATCCGAACATCACACCTGCGGGACAGGTACAGGATGGCAACAACAACTGCCCGAGTTACACCAGGAACGCACAATCCCTCCATCAGTGCTCAGACTATCCGCAATAGGCTGGAGAGAGGCTGGACTGAGGGCTTGTAGGCCTGTTGTAAGGCAGGTCCTCACCAGACATCACCAATGTCGCCTATGGGCACAAACCCACCGTCGCTGGACCAGACAGGACTGGCAAAAAGTGCTCTTCACTGACGAGTCATGGTTTTGTCTCACCAGGGCTGATGGTCGGATTCGCGTTTATCGTCGAAGGAATGAGCGTTACACTGAGGCCTGTACTCTGGAGCGGGATCGATTTGGAGGTGGAGAGTCCGTCACGGTCTGGGGCGGTGTGTCACAGCATCATCGGACTGAGCTTGTTGTCATTGCAGGCAATCTCAACGCTGTGCGTTACAGGGAAGACATCCTCCTCCCTCATGTGGTACCCTTCCTGCAGGCTCATCCTGACATGACCCTCCAGCATGACAATGCCACCAGCCATACTGCTCGTTCTGTGCGTGATTTCCTGCAAGACAGGAATGTCAGTGTTCCGCCATGGCCAGTGAAGAGCCCAGATCTCAATCCCATTGAGCACGTCTGGGACCTGTTGGATCGGAGGGTGAGGGCTAGGGCCATTCCCCCCAGAAATGTCTGGGAACTTGCAGGTGCCTTGGTGGAAGAGTGGGGTAACATCTCACAGCAAGAACTGGCAAATCTGGTGCAGTCCATGAGGAGGAGATGCACTGCAGTACTTAATGCAGCTGGTGGCCACATCAGATACTGACTGTTACCTTTGATTTTGACCCCCCCCATACAAATATTTACATAGGTTACGTTTGCTGAAAATAAACGCAGTTGACAGTTTCTTTTTTTGCTGAGTGCTCTATCATTGCCAGTACTGTATTTTATTTTTATTTCAAATTCAAGTTGTATGGCTTTGTGACTTGAAATAATAACGTGTGCGAAATTCAAAAGTTCCCACCCACCTGCCAATGTCCCTGGCGCACAGCGCTGAAGAGAGGCACGATGCCCCGGCGGTTAGGCTGTCCCACCGCTGCCCCTTGTTCCAACAGCAGCCTGCACACATCCAGCTTCCCCCTGCCTGCTGCTGCCGTCAGAGCTACAGGGAGAGAGGGGGAAGCGAGGGTCAGTGAGGGTAAAAGCATTCGACAGACTGACACAGCCATACATAGGGCTGTGGCGGTCACAAAATTTCGTCAGCCGGTGATTGTCAAGCAAATAACTGTCGGTCTCACGGTAATTGACTGTTAATTAACATAAACACATTTAGCATCTCCTGGCTTCCACACATAGCCTACAAGCCACTGATGCAGACCTTTGGATTTATTATACTTTTTTAAATGTAGATGTTCCATATAATATAGACTACACCTTCACAATAAATCCATTATTTATTTTAGACAGGTCTAAAGAAACATGATATGAAGAAAATGTAGTCTATTTCAGAAGAACAGAATAGCATACTCTGAGTTGTCCTTATGTTAGGTCCTGATCTGGCTATGCCATATGGCTGTGGGCTACACTAGTTCATTTAGCAGACAAGAATGTCATGAAGAGTGATCAGATGAAATACAATTAATTGCAAAGTCCCTCTTTGCCATGAAAATGAACTTAATCCCAAAAAAAACGTTTCCACTGCATTTCAGCCCTGCCACAAAAGGACCAGCTGCCATCATGTCAGTGATTCTTTCGTTAACACAGGTGAGAGTTTTGACGAGGACAAGGCTGGAGATCACTCTGTCATGCTGATTGAGTTAGAATAACAGACTGGAAGCTTTAAAAGGAGGGTGGTGCTTGAAATCATTGTTCTTCCTCTGTTAACCATGGTTACCTGCAAGGAAACACGTGCAGTCATCATTGCTTTGCACAAAAAGGGCTTCACAGGCAAGGATATTGCTGCTAGTAAGATTGCACCTAAATCAACCATTTATCGGATCATCAAGAACTTCAAGGAGAGAGGTTCAACTGTTGTGAAGAAGGCGTCAGGGTGCCCAAGAAAGTCCAGCAAGCGCCAGGACCGTCTCCTAAAGTTGATTCAGCTGGAGGATCGGGGCACCACCAGTGCAGAGCTTGCTCAGGAATGGCAGCAGGCAGGTGTGAGTGCATCTGCATGCACAGTGAGCCGAAGACTTTTGGAGGATGGCCTGGTGTCAAGAAGGGCAGCAAAAAAGCCACTTCTCTCCAGGAAAAACATCAGGGACAGACTGATATTCTGCAAAAGGTACAGGGATTGGACTGCTGAGGACTGGGGTAAAGTCATTTTCTCTGATGAATCCCCTTTCCGATTGTTTGGGGCATCCGGAAAACACCTTGTCCGGAGAAGATAAGGTGAGCGCTACCATCAGTCCTGTGTCATGCCAACAGTAAAGCATCCTGAGACCATTCATGTGTGGGGTTGCTTCTCAGCCAAGGGAGTGGGCTCACTCACAATTTTGCCTAAAAACACAGCCATGAATAAAGAATGGTACCAACACATCCTCCGAGAGCAACTTCTCCCAACCATCCAAGAACAGTTTGGTGACGACCAATGCCTTTTCCAGCATGTGATAACTAAGTGGCTCTGGGAACAAAACATCTACATTTTGGGTCCATGGCCAGGAAACTCCTCAGACCTTAATCCCATTGAGAACTTGTGGTCGATCCTCATGAGGCGGGTGGACAAACAAAACCCACAAATTCTGACAAACTCCAAGCATTGATTATGCAAGAATGGGCTGCCATCAGTCAGGATGTGGCCCAGAAGTTAATTGACATCATGCCAGGGCGGATTACAGAGTTCTTGAAAAAGAAGGGTCAACACTGCAAATATTGACTCTTTGCATAAATTTAATGTAATTGTCAATAAAAGCCTTTGACACTTAGGGAATGCTTGTAATTATACTTCAGTATACCATAGTAACATCTGACAAAAATATCTCATAACACTGAAGCAGCGAACTTTGTGAAGACCAATACTTGTGTCATTCTCAAAACTTTTGACCACGACTGTATAATTCACAAGTGATAGGGTAATATTGTCACCCATCAGACTATCCTTCATTTAATCTTGTCTTTACATATACTAAATAATGTATATGTGTGAAATTTGTTTTGATTTAGAATGGACCATTATCATGCGCCTGTCTCGAAACACCAGCCAGGTAGACTATACTCCTGTTGTAAAGATAAGCAATGTGCTTAATATTTCCTTAATATTAAGGAAGTTGAGAAATAAATATAGTAGGCCGATGGGATCCTCCTCTTTTTAAGAGTTGCCATCACTCTGTTTTCTCACGCAATTGCATTGCATATAGAAATGTTGCGCAACATGAGCTCATGGGCTCTCATTAAGTGTTTGATTCGATTTTCGATTACATTTGCATTGATGTCAGAGTGATTAGAGGGACAATAAGAGTGCTGAGTACCAGGCAGTTAGCAAGTTTGGTAGGCTACTAATGACCATCAGCAGCATCAGAGCTTGGAGAAGCCTAATTACCGTGACTAAACAGTCACGTGGAATTTGACTGCCTTCATGACTGGTGACCGCCGGTGTCGCGGTAATACGGTCACCACAACAGCCCTAGCCATACACAAACACACCAAAATAACACATACCAGTCTCTCCCCAGAGTGTGTCAAAGTTGTTGATCTGTGCTCGCTCCTCCTCCTCCTCGTCCTTCTCTGGCAGGTCCAATAGGTAAGAGGCGATCTGTACAGGAGGCAACATTCAGACTTAGTGTGTGTACGGTATGTGTGTGTTTGTGTGTGTGTGTGCACGTGGGTGTACCTCTGTGTATCCCATGCTGGCCCCTGCTATAAGGGCCTGCTGGACAGCGTGACTCTTGGTGAAGGCTCCTTGGGGCTGTCCATCAGGGTTCCAGTCACTCTGCACCAGGAACTTGACCACCTGCAGGTGTCCTCGCAGTGCAGCGTGCACCAGCGCACACTGACCCTTCTTATCCAGGTGGTCCACCTACACACAGGAAGAGAGAGAGGGTCACTATACACATGCATACACACAGACATCACATGCAGACACTGTTCAAAAATACCTATTGGTAAGTTTTGCCCAGTAGGTGACACCATGGCTGGCAGAGAGTTATATTGTGTTGTGTAAATGCATCATAATGCTGTTGTAATAAACCTCAATGGCCAAAGTGACAGTATGCACAGTTGTGGTGGTTGGTTCCTGACCTTGGCCTTGCAGGCGCAGAGCGCGGTGACAATGGGCAGGTGTCCAGCGGCAGCGGCGTAGCCCAGCGGGGTGAGGCCGCTGTCCGACTCCCCGTCTACGTGCGCTCCGTTCTCCAGCAGCAGGCCGGCTGTCTCAGCGTAACCCAGGTGGGCGTGGACACATAGCACTGGGGCGTTGTGCAGAACCTCAGAACGGTAGTTAACATTGGCTCCGCCCAGGACCAACAAACGGCTCACCTAGAGGGAGGAGAGTAGTGTCAAACATATAATCAATACACCAAACATCGAATGCAATTGTGCTTTGGTTAGGCCACTGCTGGTGTGAGTGTGTGTCCAGTACCTTGATGTTGGGTGTGTAGAGGTTCCTCAGTGAGGCCAGAGCAGTGGAGAGCCCCTCTGTGCTGTAAGAGACCCACAGCCCCTGCAGGACAGACGAGGAGACCCCAACCTTCTTACTCAGGCCCTGTGGAGAAGATAACAGTAATATCAACAACAGTGTTACTCCACAGTGGGTAGAAGCTGTAGACCCAGATGTTGGAGGTGTGCTTGTGTGCTGAGTGAGATGAGTTGTGTGGTGGTGTGTCGTTACCTTGAAGATGTGTGCTTTGAGGATGTGGTGGCCCAGCTCGATGGTCTGCTGCCGGTTCAGTTTGCCCTCCTGACGCGAGAACCAGAAGGCCAGGAGCGTGTGGCCACTCCTACAGTCACAGAGAGATAGAGGAGAAGAAGGGATGAAGAAAATAGTGAGAGTGGAGAAAGACAGATGTAGAGAGAGGGAGAGAATTTACATGAGAAAGAAGAACAGAAAGCTTCACAAATTCAAGCTGTAAACATTGATGTTCCAGGTACACGCTTTGCAGAGGGTCTCATTTGTTCCTCTCAGTGGATCAGTGTCTCCCTACCTCGGGTCACAGAGGAACTTAGTCTTCTCCCCATCCTCCCTCCAGATGAGCCACTCCCTGAAGGAGGGGTGTGTGAACATACGCGTTCCGTCCCTCCTTCGCACCAGGAAGGGCGACAGCAGCTCCAGTCTCCCCTGGAAGTCCTCCCAGTCCAGGGCGGGGCCTCGCACGGCGCCAGCGTTCACCGCCCCGTACGCCTGTTCGTCCGTGAGAGGGTGGAGGGAGGCCACGGCCACGTTGAGCAGGGGGAGGGCACGCTCGAAGGACGACTGGGTGGGGAAACGCATGTTGAGCTGCAGAAGGTACACCTCAGCCAGGCTCACCGGCACCACCTGTGGGGGAGACATGGAGAAACACCTCTGGTCAGTTTTGTAACGAAACATCATATGAACGTTCACAGAGAGAGATAAACACACAAACAGGCATAGTATGGAACACAAGCAGAAACCTTGAGACATACAGTATACAGCTCCATGACCTGGACACCGACTCACCTTGAAGCTGGAGCTCTTGAGCACCAGGTAGCCCTTCTCGATGAGGTCCAGCGTGAGCTTCAGGTAGAGGTAGGAGCCGCGGCTCAGGGCCTTGAGGTGGGTGCTCAGCTTGGCGAAGGCTGCGTTGTCCAGACGCCCGTTGAGAGACACGTTGCTCTGGATCTCAGCACTGCCCTGGATCCGCTGCAGCAGGTAGCCCTGCAGGCCAGATCGGGAAGAGAATGGAGTTCAGCATCATGATAACTCGTGGGGGGCTTTTATCACAATAGTTGATGATAATCGTTTTAAATCGGGATTGCCTACTTTTACTACAATGATTGAGGTTGAAGTGAGAGATGATCAGAGAGTAAAGATGTCAGACAGATGGTTTGGTGTGAACCTGAACCCTACCTGCAGGTCCTGGTCTATGGCATCATTCTCCTCCAGGCGGTCAAGAGAGATACGGTGGAACGGGAGGGGATGTGTGATCTCCTGTAGGGAGGTCCTGACGGTGACCACCAGTTTGAGCCAGGGAGGGAAGCGTTCCATGGTCTTACACAGGAAGGAGGTGATGGTGTCGCCGTAGTCCGGCTTGTGGAACTCTGCCTCATTCAGCCCGTCTACCAGGATGATCAGGTCCTCCTCACATGCTATCTTCCTCTCTGATGAACACAAAGACAACAAGGCTGTTTATCAGGACAAGGAGTGGAGATAATTAACTATTAGCTACTGAGATGGGACATTTTATATAGTTTTTTTTGGAATACATGAATGGAGTTGGCCCAAACCCTGAGAGAAAATAACAAGTTATCAAATGTACAGCTCCTATGCAGTTCCATAAAACCTTGAACCCCCCAGACCTCTGTGCAGGATGTCGAGGGGCTCCAGCACGCCCCTCCTGAAGGCATTGAGGGGATCCTGGACACAGGAGCGCAGACTGAGGGTGGTCTGCAGGTGGGGCTCCCGCAGCAGCTGCTCCCTGTAGGCCATGAGCTGAGGCGTCCGGCACAGCAGAGCCGCCACGTTGTGGACAAACTCTGGCACCAGGCACGTGTAGGCGTTGTCCGCCTGGCAGTAGTGGTACGCCACCACCTGGGGGCGATAGAGAGTGAAGGTGAGTGGGGTAGGGGGAGATCTTTTCTTTTTTTTAATATAGGTGATCGCATTGAAATTGTAAATATATTTTATATTTTATCTAGATATCTCTGATTATCACACTTTCTTTTTCCAAAGAGAGAGATACATTTAACTGAATCCACAAGAGGGCGCAAATTAACCCACAAAAATATATTTTGTCTTGAATCTTCAGCACGTAACAATCAAATAAAACACAAACCAAACAGGCCTAGGTGACAGTCTGTGCCAACTAACCACTATCATCTTTATGACACAAGAGTTAGAGCGGACTGAAGCCCAGCGACAGATTGAGGCTTCATTTAAAAAAAACACTGTTGAAAAACAATACCATGTTACATTATTCATTGAAGAGTGATGCCTGCTGTGTAGCTTGTTGTGACTGTTGGGTCTTTGTTTGTCTGTAGTGTGTCAGATGAATTGACTGGCACTGAGACCCTGGGGGTGGTGAGATGGCAGACAGATAAGGTAGAAGTTGCCTCTTACCACTGGTCCATTTTTAACTCCCCTGTTGGATAAGGTTAGGCAGTCTGATCCTAGATCTGTAGTTTAATGTATGGTATAATACAGCACCGCCTTGGATAGAGTGGACTTGGGAGTGCTGAGCAAAGCCAGTAGGCTTCACAGACTGGCTCCAACGTAAAGCTTCCCTCAGGAATATTTCAGACTAGATTAGAGAGCTTCACTCCAAAAGTCATACAAAGATTCATAGCCATATGCTCCTGGCCACTGACATCCACAGGGATCTGAAGCTAAAAGTGGTCTGTGTGTAGTATTTGTGATGCTTGTGTGTGCTAGTGTAGTGTGTAGTGTGTGTGTGGGTCAACCACTGGAGCAGGCTGTCATTAAGAATGCATGTGGACGCTAAGGGGATCTAATGGCTCGGCTGGAACACTGCTCCCAGGGCCTATGCATATTTCATTAGGTCATAGCACAGAGAGACAGAGGGAACGAGAGAGACAGCAAGAGAGAGAGAGGGGGGGGGGGAAAGAGAGAGCTTCCCTTTGTTTTTCTGCTGCCTCTGCACAACACCGCCAGTCATGAAAATGGAATGGAGAGAGAGATAGACAGAGAGAGAGAAAGAGAGATGGAGTGAAGAGCCAGATTGGATAGCAGGAGTTGACAGTGGACGGAGAAAGAGGGAGAGTGCTAAGTGAATTAAGGAAGACATTAGCATCAGTGTTGCTAGAGCGGATGGGTTAAGGACATTGGGAGAGAGCATGGAGAGAGAAAAGGAGAGATAAAAGGATGTAGATAGAACAGAATGCTGATAATGGAGAGAATGAGAGAAGAGCGGCAGCGGATAGAGAGAATAAATAATAGAGTGAGCAGGGAGAGGACAAGGCCACAAGGAGGTGAGAGGGCAGAGACAGCTAGCAGACCATATATACTATAGGAAAGAGCTGCTGACACTGAAGAACAAAGGAGCAGGTGTGCAGGCATTGATTTCAGACCAACATCAACACACCTTCCCCCTTAGCAATGTCTCAATGACCAGTTTATTTGTTGAATCCGGGCCATGTTCAGTAGGGCACACCGTTGTAGAACGTTCAAATAGAAATAGAATACAGTGTAAACCAGACATGTACCTCTGAGCAACGATTCACCCAGCTGGTCAGGGTGGTTTTGAATGGTACTTAAGACTACTGAGATGCAGCTGTGAAGTGGTGGTGTAGTGTTGTACCTGTGAGGCGAGCCTCCGTAAAGCCTCCTCCTGGCGTCGCCTCATCTCGGGGGTGCCAGGGCAGCTGCCCCCCAGGGTGCCATGGGAGTGCTGGGGCTGGGTGAGGGGCAGGGTCTCCCCATCTGAGAGAGAGAGAGAGAGAGAGAGAGAGAGAGAGAGAGAGAGAGAGAGAGCAGAAAGAGGGAGAAGTATGTTTATAGATCAAGTTGAGTGCATCTACTGTGTGCATTATTTACACACACACACAAGGATGCTTTTTATACGCATCTTAAGACACATCCCCAGTACAACAGGCCCTTCTAGCAGCAGCCAGCATGGATCATAGTTACAAACACACACACACTCCTGTAGGACAGTATAAGCGTACGTTTGGGCGAGGCGTGTGGGCTGTCCGAGGCGATCTGCCTCATGCGGTTGCCGTGGCAGCTGAGCGCCACCAGGCGGGAGATGATGGCGGTCTTGCCGAAGCCCACGTTGCCCACGACAACCACACCTCGATTGGCTGCCGAGTCGTCGCCGCGAAGACGGGCGTCCACTTCCTGGAAGAGCCACTCTCTCCCGGTGAAGAGCGAGTCAGCTGTCAGGCTGGGCACCTCGAAGAGGAGGGGCTTGAGGGCGATATCCGGGGGGCGGTAGGGAGCAAAGCGTACTGGAGAGAGAGAGGAAGGGTACAGATTATAGGTGAGGGAAAAGACACAGGACTTGATGTGTAGAGTCCACTGCACTGTCATTCTGATTTCCTCAGTGCAACGTCAGCTCGTCACCCATAGAGGGGGATGTTCATCAAAATAAGACACCATGGGTGAACTCCACCATTGGGCTTCATATTAAGAACTACATAATGAAACAGAATTACTAAGTGTATGGTAGATACTGTCTGTATATAACAAGTACATATGGTTAGCAGAGTGGGGGATATGGGATTAGATAACATATTGCAGTAGAGGGATACTGTTCTGTACTCCTACTAATACAGTAACACTACTGTGAATGCACCACTAGTTTAACAAGCACATCATTATAATGTGGCATTAACTGACGTAGAACAGTAGAATGCCTTATAATGGGAGGGAGGGGGAGAAGAGAAAGAGAGGTGCATCACTTACGTGAGTTAGATTGCCAGGCATGGCTGTAAGCGGAAGCTGAGGCAGAGGACAGAGGAGAGAGACAACGCATGAGAGAGAGAGAGAGAGAGAGAGAGAGAGAGCTGGAAGGGGAGGGGGAGGAGAAAGGGGAAGATGGATGGGAGGGTTGGTGCAGCTAGCTAGCAGAGGAGAGGGGATGGTGAGAGGGAGGGAGGGAGCAGGGTGGTGGGGAGCAGAACCACACCCAACGTTTCATCCCTGATCCTAGGATGAAGCCTAAGACACATACAAATATCGTGTGAGCATATTTGAATGCATGTGAGCTCGTTCTTGGACCCCATTTTTTCTGTCCATGCCTCAGAGCCGTGGTTGTGAGTGTGTGCGTGTCCAGTAGTTCTGTACTCATGAGTAAGAAAGGCAAAGGTAACGCGATATCTCTGTATGAGTTTTCATTCCCGGTGTGGTCTGATCTTAGGGAGAAAGTGCTGTGGTAAGCATTGTAGTGTGGCAGGCAGGGGGCTAAAAATACAGTCAGAGAGAGAGAGCGAGAGAGAGAGAAAGGGAGAGAGAAAGGGAGAGAGAGGAATAGAGAGAGAGAGGAATAGAGAGAGAGGAATACAGAGAGGGAGAAGTATGGAGAATTGGAGGTAGAAAGATAGGGTGTGTGCGTTTGTGTTTATACATCTGCGTATCTGTGTGTGTGCATGTGCAAGTCTGTTTGTGTGTGTTTGTGCGTGTTCAATGTGTGTGTTCAGTGTGTGTGTGATTTAAGCCTTATAAAGCCTTGGCCATGAGTGATGGGGCCTCAGACAGGACCCCTGCAGTGACAGATGAGCCAGGGAGTGGTGAGGAGGAAAGTCAATAACATTGATCTGGGAGGGGAGACGGATTAAGGTGTACTGGGGGTGTGTGTGTGTGTGTGTGTGTGTGTGTGGTGTACCAGGCCCAAAGGGAGGGTTGCATCACCCAATACCAGGCAGGGAGAGGGGTTTAGAGGGACAGTGCACCAAGTATGTCTACACAGATATACACTCACCTCACAAATCATACTTACTAACACACTGACTTACAGTGAGGGAAAAAAGTATTTGATCCCCTGCTGATTTTGTACGTTTGCCCACTGACAAAGAAATGTTATAAATTGATTTGCATTTTAAAATGAGGGAAATAAGTATTTGACACCCTCTCAATCAGAAAGATTTCTGGCTCCCAGGTGTCTTTTAAACAGGTAACGAGCTGAGATTAGGAGCACACTCTTAAAGGGAGTGCTCCTAATCTCAGTTTGTTACCTGTATAAAAGACACCTGTCCACAGAAGCAATCAATCAATCAGATTCCAAACTCTCCACCATGGCCAAGACCAAAGAGCTCTCCAAGGATGTCAGGGACAAGATTGTAGACCTACACAAGGCTGGAATGGGCTACAAGACCATCGCCAAGCAGTTTGGTGAGAAGGTGACAACAGTTGGCGCGATTATTCGCAAATGGAAGAAACACAAAATAACTGTCAATCTCCCTCGGCCTGGGGCTCTATGCAAGATCTCATCTCGTGGAGCTGCAATGATCATGAGAACGGTGAGGAATCAGCCCAGAACTACACGGGAGGATATTGTCAATGATCTTAAGGCAGCTGGGACCATAGTCACCAAGAAAACAATTGGTAACACACTACGCCGTGAAGGACTGAAATCCTGCAGCGCCCGCAAGGTCCCCCTGCTCAAGAAAGCACATATACATGCCCGTCTGAAGTTTGCCAATGAACATCTGAATGATTCAGAGGAGAACTGGGTGAAAGTGTTGTGGTCAGATGAGACCAAAATGGAGATCTTTGGCATCAACTCAACTCGCCGTGTTTGGAGGAGGAGGAATGCTGCCTATGACCCCAAGAACACCATCCCCACCGTCAAACATGGAGGTGGAAATCATTATGCTTTGGGGGTGTTTTTCTGCTAAGGGGACAGGACAACTTCACCGCATCAAAGGGACGATGGACGGGGCCATATACCGTCAAATCTTGGGTGAGAACCTCCTTCCCTCAGCCAGGGCATTGAAAATGGGTCGTGGATGGGTATTCCAGCATGACAATGACCCAAAAACACGGCCAAGGCAACAAAGGAGTGGCTCAAGAAGAAGCACATTAAGGTCCTGGAGTGGCCTAGCCAGTCTCCAGACCATAATCCCATAGAAAACCTGTGGAGGGAGCTGATGGTTCGAGTTGCCAAACGTCAGCCTCGAAACATTAATGACTTGGAGAAGATCTGCAAAGAGGAGTGGGACAAAATCCCTCCAACTACAAGAAACGTCTGACCTCTGTGATTGCCAACAAGGGTTTTGCCACCAAGTACTAAGTCATGTTTTGCAGAGGGGTCAAATACTTATTTCCCTCATTAAAATGCAAATCAATTTCTAACATTTTTTACATGCGTTTTTCTGGATTTTCTCCCTCCCTCTCCCACTTATCCAACCTCACCAATCCACCCACACCCCCACCCAGAGTGATATGAGGCCTACCTCTGAGGTCGTGTCCGGAGTGCCCGGCCCCAGAATTCTGCCGGGGCATCCTGAGGGAGGTCCTCAGGGGAGTGTGTCTCTGCTCATCCAGATAGGCCAGGTCCTCCAGGTGGGCCGAACTCGTGGCTAATGTGTGTGCATGTGTGTGTGTGAGAGGTAAATTGGTGCAACAGATGAGAGGGAAGAAAAACAGAGTTAGTCAAACAAAGCAAGGAATCACTGAACCGCCTAAACCTGAATGCTAAATTGCTAATGCTAACGACAGACACCCTTGGAAATAGACAAACATATCAGTTCCATACCTCACCATTGAGATCCACTACAAACCAGCACCATTTGAAATCCAACTCCAAGCAAACAGAAGTGTTTTAAACGGTCAGAGTACAAGACTAATGTGAACTAATGTGTGTAACTATAGCATGGTAGAGTGTATGTGTGTGTGAGCCTGTGTGAAAGTGTGTGACCTCATACACACCAAACACACTTCCTTCCTCGGACGACCCCTTTTCCAGATAGTTTGTTTAGTTTTTCCCTCTCTGTTAACAATATTCCCAAGTCCGGAGCTCTTCCAGCTGTCCCAAAAAACACTGTCTCTCAATAGGGAGAAAAAAAGAGTAGGAAGATAAATGCAGTAGAGAGTTTTTAGCATTAGGATAAGAGCTTTATGGAGAATGACAGCGATAACCTCGTGCTACAGGGAGGGACTCACAATGCACCTCCTTCCTTCCTGTCAGGAAAATAGTGTAATCCTGCATACCACAAAGTTCTGAACCACTGGGCTAGCTGGCGCTAACAACAATTAAATCAAAGAAAATAAGTTCTATCCACCACTCACCTACACTGCAACCCCTGATCTGTTTTACCTATGACAGGGATCCCTCCCAGACTAGTACCCTTCCACTGCAATACAGCTCAAACTGTAGCAGGCGTGTGGCGAGTGGGATCTCAGATTTACGGTGGTTTGCGGGGACCTTGGTGTGGGCGAGCAGCTGTATTAGACTTAGATTTTAGATGTGTTTATTAGTCACATGCACAGGGTCGCAGATCTAATTGCAGGGTACAGTGAAATTCTTAAGCTCAGAGCTCCAACAGTACAGGTCAAAAAGTGAAGTGAATGAAACAATAATACAAATAATAATATATACATATTTAAAACATAATCAATGATAAATGTCCATGGGGGTAGCCACTGCCATAGCTCATAGGGCTTGACGTGGCGCTATGGGGACATTTTGGGGACATTTTGCTTTGGTGGAGTTGGGTTTGTGTGTTATGTGTTTTTAATAGTCATTGCTATGTGAGAAAAGTGCTGGTGTGAGAGAGAGAGAGAAGGAAAGTGGGCGAGAGGTGTGCGTTTCTGCAGAACAGAATGTCAAGGCTCATAAGGTAGCCTCTCTGTCAGTTGGAGTCATCTATTGCATTTGAACCAGGAGATCAGAGCCATTTTGAAAGTGAGCTTGACTACATAGGATGAAAGCGAGCAGACGGAGATGCAAGAGGCAGGAGGAAGAGATGGAGGAGGAGGTAGTTGGAAGAGGAAGGCAAGAGAGAGGAGAGGTGAGGAGAGAAATAGATGAGCTAGAGGGAAAGGGGAGGGAGCGAGGTAGAGGTAAAGAAAGAGATAAAGAGAAAGAGAGGATATATGGAGTGAGAGCAGAGAGCCTCTCGTTCAGAGCCCAGTGTGGGTGGCTGCCCCTGCTCTGCTCCTGAGGCGTGTAGCAGGACAGCAGACCAGAACATCTCTACCTAGTGCTCCCTTGCTCCCTCTGAGCAATGACCCTCACTGAATCACTCTTCTCCTCTCCTGTCAGTAGCTTGTGTGTGATGATCAAAGCTCTCTATACAGTCTTTCCATCATTTCACAATGTTCCCAGTTTACAAGATGCCACAGGCTAGGGCTGTGTTTATAAGCTGACATATTGTCATATTTGACATGACAGTTGTCCCATTATCACTTCTAGGCTTGCAATTCGACTGAGACCGAGTTATGTTGGGCAGAACATATAATCACAACAATCATCTATCCCTACATGAATTTTGGTGACGTCCAACAGAACACTGTCTCCAATTGGATGAGGAACATTGGTGGCCTATTCCCCAGCTACCACCACAAAGTCCCCAAGGCCAAAGGATTGTGGGTCATATTATTTCCTATACTCCCACAGTAAACAGAGAGAATGCTGCAGTGGGGGGCTTGGGGCGCTGCACTCGTTCTCTCCAACATTCACCCTTCTTTATCTCACTCTGCTGACAAGTTTCTCATTACCAGGAATTACCAGGGTGCCTCCCTCTTTCTATCTCTCTTTCTCTCTCTGTGTGATTCACTCCCTCTCTCCATCTCTCCCTCCCCCCAGTCACCAGAGGGACTATGCCCATGGCTTTGATGTTTCAGTGCTGCCTGGGCCAAGCCTCTCCATGCCCTGTTCATCCTCCCTCCTTCTCTCTATCCATCTTTCTTACTCAGACTCCCCTCTCCCTACTAAACTAATCTTGCTCATTCCTTCCATCTTACCGTCCTGATGACTGGAATCTATACCACACATTCTCCTATATCCGTTTCTCTTTTTTCTCTTTCTCCTTTTATCAGTGTCCCCCCTATATCTGTCTGTTGGTAGCCCTTTCTCTCTTTATTCCTCTATCAGTTTGTCTATCTCTCTGTCTATCTCTCTTTATTCCTCTATCAGTTTGTCTAGCTCTCTTTGCATCTCTATTCCTTTCCCTTTCTCTCTCCTATATCAGTCTCCTCCCCCATTCTCCCATCATGCCCAGCTTTCTTCCCTGACTCTTCAATAAGCTTTGTTTGCACTTCACTCCTCTCAGTGGCCTCTTAGAGGGCAGGTGTCAGAAGTAAAAAGAAAAGACGCCAAACAACGTAAACCCCGTTACGAGCGCCGCAATCCCTTAAACACTGCTAGCCCAGCTCCATTCATCCCACTGGATAGGCCAAGTCAGAGGTGAGGAGCTACAGGCTTTTTTTTATAACTGGCTTGCTATGCTGCTTTTATATGCCCTGACATAGAGAGGACATTGGAAACACATGTTTGAACACTGTGGGGATTTCCTCTCCCTGAAGGAATGTTTTACCCTATTCCCATTAAAGTTAATGTCTGAGTGGCACAGTGGGGTAAATAAGAGCACCAAAATGAGGTGGGAACATTCAGTCAGTGTCAGATGCTGAGTTGGGGGTCAATTCCAACTTGATAACTAGATATCACACATTTATGAAAGTAATATAGCCAAACCCTATAAGGATTTTCAATTAATTATGAGTTAAAAGTGTGAAATTAAATGTGGTAAACAAATCAACAAGAGGCGTGGCTGGCACAGTGACTCACCTGCCACAGAGTTGGGCCGGGGCATGAGGTAGAGGGGAATGGAGTGGGCAGAGTGGGAGGAGTGGGCCGTATCCAGGCTCCTCTCTGGGATCTTGTTCAAGCTGTAGGTGGAGGCAGCCATGTTCTCATCCACGCGGTACAGGAACGAGTCTGTGCCCGAACACTTCTGGGTCTGCCACAGCTTCAGGCTACCCCGCGAGCCCTCCCCGTGCTTCCCCCCACCCCGGTCAGCATTCTCAGAGTAGCTGGTCAGCGTGGCTGTCAGATAAAAGGTAGTTTAGACAAATATATGCAGTGTTACAGTTCTTTAGAGACTTTAGAGCTTAGTTTCAAACTGATTAAGGCCCATGGAGCGAATTTACTCATCATTCAATTACAGACCTCAAAGTAAATGTTATAACAATAAGAAAATCTCCCAACAGTAGAGCCAATAAGTATATAAAACAGACATATTTAAATGCAGCTAACCCCATCACCTGGCTTTTCCAAAAATGTAAAGAATTAAAACATCAGAGAATACATCAAATTGCTACAGAAAACATGGCTTTATGGAAACATAACTTCCACAAAATAAATGAGCGTCTGTCCCTCACCGATGATGCCGCTGTCCCTGCTCTCCAGGGTGGAGGTGGGGCTGGTGATGGAGCCATAGGCACAGTCTCTGGAGGCGTGGTTCCCGGGGGCCCCTCCGGGGGGCAGCGTGGAGCAGGGGCTTCCTGCAGGGGGGGAGGCTGTGCTGCTGGCCAGGCTGGAGCAGGGGCTGATCCGCTGCGTCACTGACATCATGCCCTGGTAGATAGGGAGGAAGGAAGAAAGGGTCAGGTCTATACTGAAGTGCAGTGATACACCAGACTGCATCAGCCAATGAGAAATGATCAGGTAAATTAGCCATGATTAAATTCTGATAAGGCACAGCCAGTTGACACATGTACAAAGTAGCCTACACACACACACGCACGCACGCACACACACGTGCACACGTGTGTGTGTGTGTGTGCACGTGTGTGTGTGTGCACATGTGTGTGTGTGTGCGTGCGTGCGTGTGTGTGTAGGCTACATTGCACACACACACACACGCACACACACACACGTGCACACACATGTGCACACACACACACACGCGCACACACACCCACGCGCACACACACCCGACAAGATGATTGCTGACCCTAGCATTCTCTCATTGATACAGTCCTTGCCTGTCACATTATTCCAGTGCACGTGTAACCGTAGAGTCATCTGTTTTTTGATGACTCATGAAATATTTTTAATGATTGAACCATTTTTTGCAACATAATGAACTATAATTCAGTAGAATATCAATAAATGAATGTGAGCCACGGAAGCAGATTTGATCCAGTTATGCTTTGATCTATTGAGTAGGGGCAGGGAGAGAGAGAGGCAAGCCCACCTCCGGGCATGCTGGATTCTTATTCCAGCCAATCTGTTCATCAATTATGCATGGCCCTTGCTCTAATTGAAAAATGAATTGACTTGGACATTAGTCATTTGCAAATAAATCGGGAGATTAGTCAGAATAGCATAGAAATACACAGAAGTGGCCGGGTGACCAGGATATGAGCAGAGGTGTGAGTGACTTCTTAGGGCAGGTTTGGTGCAAGACAGATGGCATCCAAGTGTGGAATGCTACTTGGTCATGATAACAACTCTGTTGTGATTCTAGGCTGGATGTCTTTAGGGAGGCTCCATAGACATGATTATAGAATGGGAGGTTCCCTCCCACCTAGCCTACCCAGACTGCATCTGCGTGCGTGGGAGTGGCAGGCCTCTAAATTGGGACTTGAGAAAACCAGGGCTGGGTTTTTGTTACCACTGCAGTTTGGCACGAAGGGCCGAACCAAAAGCATACTGCAATTCTGAGCTGTGTAGAACAAGGGGTGCATCTCAATAGTCTAAACAAGTTCTCCTTTCCTCTATTCTCCTCGTCTCCTTCCACTCATCTCAACAGATCAGAAAGTCAGATAAAAGCTAAATGAGCCAGAGTCAGATCTTTGCAGATGAAGGACAGGACACCAGAGCTGGAAGGCACTAGTTAAGATGCACCCAAAGTGTGAAGTTTGGAGAAGTGGGTCAGGCTTTAAGGGGGAGTCGCTCCAGCACCGTTGGCTCTGCCATTGGATAGGCCTCTGTGGAGGCACACTGCTTAGACAAGAGGATGTGGCATGCGGCGGGCAGTTTTCATGACCGAGGTAGTGGGTCACCTTCCCCTGGCCCTCACCTGCCCTGTGTCACGGTCCGTTGGTTCTGCTCTGCAGGAGTGAAGGAGAGCCTAGCGTCACTGACTCCAAGCTAGGTTATCCATAACTCACAGGATTGATGTTCACAAACAGACCACATCTTCACAAACATCTTCTGAGCCAGCGCATAGTGGTGTCAGTGGCCATTGAGTTTGCCATAAACAAATTAAAAAATCTACGAAATGGTCCCCTTGGTTCCTTAAGAGGCCTTGGGATGTGATCTGCAAACCTCACTGTTTGGGGGTGTGCTTCTATGGATGTGAGGCCCCTATAAGCTGGACCACAGACATTGTGTGTTGGCCACCTGGCGACTATTGGAGTACCACTGATCTAGGGGAAACCCTTTACTTTTTATCCTGATGTCATGCTGGGTCTTTAAAGACTCAAAAGTATTGACAAACTAATAATATCATATTGTAACAGTGCATGACAGAAGGGTGCGTAACCTACCTGACCGTCGTCGTGTTCATGCATGCTCTTACTGTACTGTGGTGTGTGTAGTATGTGTGTGTGTGTAGTGTGTGTGTGTGTAGTGTGCATGCGTGTGTGTAACCTACCTGGTTGTCGTCGTGGTCGTTCATGTCATACTGTGAGCCCGGCTGTCCCTCGTTCATCTTGTCTCCCAGTAGGAAGCCCAGGCGCGTCATCAGGGTGTTGGCTGCCTCGTCCACAGAGGGAGGGGGGCCCAGCTCCTGACTCTCCTCACCTGGAGGGAGGGAGGGAGGGAGGGAGGGAGGGAGGGAGGGAGGGAGGGAGGGAGGGAAAGGAGTCAGGTCAACACCACAGTACAGCGATACAGATAGCAGGAGAAATATGTATTGATCTGCAGCAGATTTAGCCTGAGGGGATCAATTCTCTATTCTGAAGCATAATGGGGCAACTCCTTAATCTACACACACATAACTTAGAGATGTATCTACTGTGCTCATAACAATTCCCCCAGACACAACAACACTACAGTTCCTACAACAAATCCCCTTGGAGGAAGTTCCTGTCCCTTACACACCCTGGCTATCAATCTGTCCTTCACAAAAAATGTAAGCTATCCCACAATCCCCTGTGGCAGGACGTCGGGTGGACTGTACATCAATCCTGTGTGAGAAGCAGAGGGATGGAGCGAGTGCGGCACAGCGTTGGGGAGACACTGAGGAATACCGGAGGGCTTGGAAGGATTAACAACACATTTCTCTCATTCAGACCAGGACCCCTCCACTAAAATAAGTCTGGGAGAGGAGACTGATGAAAAATGACTTATTTTCGCCTCACTGTTGTCTGTGATGAGCTTTTCCAAGCACAACTTCTGCCACGTATTAGTAGCTTGTGTTCAAGTAGGAGCTGTCCCTGCTTCGATATCCCCCTCTTTCACAAGGACGTCACTTAATACTAAGGACAATCTGGCTAATCTTCTTGATTAAACAGCATGTTCATATTACATTCAGGCAATCAAGTTAATCAAGCTACTGGAATGCTCCGAGCATGTGCTTAATCCTCTGTGATGTTATTTAACCAGCTGACAGTTGTATTAGCATAAACAAGCGTCAGTGTAGTCTGCGCTCCGAGCCAATAGAAGACCCTAGAACGGCTCTCATCATCACTACGTGTTTAGCATCCAAATGAGGTGGCAGTCAGTCCAACGCAAAGACGGCAGATGGGAGAGGACCAACGCCCCGTCTCGATGAAAGAGGAGCGGAGAGAAAGAAGGAAGAGAAGACAGGAGTAGGCTAGGTGACAGACAGGTTGTTGGTCCTATGGGCAATAAAAACAAGAGACGGCCATCTGGAAGCCTGGTCTGTTTGACCTGTTTGGCCACCGGCCACCACCCCTACACCACAAATCTGTATCAATGGAGACAACCCTGTGTGTCGACTACTCCGCTGTGTCAAAGCGACAAAATAAGACTGCTCAACAATGGGGCACACATTGCAATTGACCACACACACACAGAGAAACAAATGCAGGCACTTGTTTTTGCTAACGGCAACAAAGAAATACACCATCAGTGCACATGGTGGTGGTAGCGTTATTGGCTTAACACATCATTGTCCTGTCACTGTTAGAACACCTACACACACACTGGTTATAAAATGGCTGATTAGTCACCTATGCCTAAGAGAGAGGGAGATGGCACCACAGCTGAGGAAATAGACTGCATAGAATCATTGATCTTCATTTTAATGTATTCTCTCGACCTAAATATGCCAACTATATAACTACAAGCACATCAAAAAATAGAACAGCTCTTTAGAGATCATATTTTCTTTCAGATCGTGTGAGCCTAAAAATGGCACAGAATTTAAATAATAAACCCATACAAATCCTGACACTACTGTATGATCACAGCTATCGTTCACCAGGATGAAGCATATGGACCTGAAAAAGAAGCAGGTACATTACAGTGCTCTGGTGGTTCTCCTTTCTCTCCCTCTCTCCACAGAATCTCACCCTGCTGAAGGAGTACAATAATGCAGATGGTCGTCATGGCAACTATCAGGGCACTACGGAATGTGCTCCTGGTTGCGTGAGTGCGTCTCTCTTTCTTTCCATCTCTCTCACCAGCTCTAGCCCTTTCGCACAGGCTCTCAAAACCTCTTTCTTTTTCTTTCTTCCACTGGTGGACTTAATGTCACGTTTTGAAAGCCTATAATTACTGCTGGATCCCACTGATGACACCATTATGAGAGTAAATCTCTACAAGGCACATGGCTGGAAAATGTTGTTCGTCAAACATGTCTGTTCAGAGGTTTCTCAAGCAGTATCAGCCGCTAACGATGACATTCTTTATTACTGAATAGCGTTGGATCCTTACTAGGACGGAAAAGAGTACAACCATAACAGTTGACACTTATTATCCCCCCCAGAAGAGACACACATGAACACACATCTATACTAGAGTGAGCTGTTAACCCCTCCTGGAGAGAGATGTAGACAGTGGCCATTAAATAGGTCAGACTGGCTGCAGGGGGCTGGAGACTGACGGGGGTTAGAGGTGGGGGGTAATTTCAGCAACAGGAATTTTAACAGGAGAGCAGGGGAGGTGGATGGATTAATGACCAACAGGTTATCCCTGTTTGAATGACCCCTGTTGCAGTCATCTGCCAAGGAAAACACTGTTACAGTGGTTCATGTGCCGAGAACACACTGCAGACTGGAACTAGCTTGTTCTGGGCAGTTCAGGCCAAGCTTGGGTCACTGCAAGAAACCTCAGAAATGGCAATATAGTGCATAGTCAGACAGAACCCATCCTCGTGAGCTGCCCAACATTGTGCTAACTAGTGACTGACCATGTCTGTAGTAGGTGAAGTTGGATGGCGTAGGGTCACAACAGCAACATTAACTATGTTCTGCCATGATGCCCCCCTTTTCCTCACTAGTTAATCCAAACAATAACAGCAGTAGCGTCTCCTCAGCTCAGATGTTAAAGTCATTCCACTCTGGGATACAAGACCCATGGGGAACCTCGTAAACATCCTAAAGTACCTTGGTCCCCGCCCCCTCCATCTCCCAGCAAGCTCTACTCTAACTGAGCGCGGTTCCCGTTCCCGTAAGAGGCACCGTTAATTATTTGTTTGTGTTTACGGCAGGGAAAAGAAAACATCAGTTAGGTTGAGGAAACCTCATGTCTTCTCTCTCAGCAGCTGTAATGCGCAAGGGTCTCAAAACAGGAGAGGAGATAGCCATTGGTTAAGTGGTTTTTGAGTGACGGCATATTAACCAATGACTGATATGATAGCACGGCTGGCAGAGGTGGTCAGGCTTCAACCCCAACATTTGAATTGCAAAGCCCTTGGAAAGCAGACTCCTCCTTCAAAGGCCAGTAGTGACAAAGCCTTTTGAAACAGCATGTGAAAAAAGCTTACGTTGCACTGAAATACAACACCCCACCACACAGTAGTGCATTTAATAGCTACAGAACGCTGACTGACGCTAGGAACCCTTAATCTAATCATTTTATTATAACTCCGATGGCACTGACACATTGTTTCCAACTCCTCCGGAGTGGGTTCATTACTGTACTTCTACAAATCACAACTATCTTGTAATGCAACTGAATAAATGTTATTTTTGTATTGAAAATGAAATGCCATCATAACAAAAACAACGACGACACATATTGAACTTGTTGGCAGGTCACCCATTGTTTTGATGACAATTTTGGTGGAGAGTCGGAGTTGATATTTTATTTTTAAAACAGACACAGACAGAGAGAGAGAGACCGAGATAGACCTTTAGGGGAGGTAAGATCACAAATGCCCATAAGCGCTATGCTCCGAAAGTACATGTCCGAAAATAAGTCAGCAAGCTGGTTTGAGTTAGTGGAGCGGAGTGGCTTCGGAGGTTCTGGGGGGTGGGTGGTGGTGGTGGAAGAGAGGCAAGGCTGGAAGATGAATGAGATGGGCCTGTCTGTATGGAGATCCAGGAATAAATACCCTCACCATATGCTGGAGACAGTATTAAAAGCAGTTGTGGAGACAGTAACTTGAGCACATATGCTAAACAATTAAATTCTGCACTTCCTGTGCCAGAAAGAGTTAACAAACCACCTATCATTTGTTTACAATCATCTGTGTTACAGTTGAACTGTATCCTCAATAAATTAACTGAAATTACATAAACCTCAGTTCAATACAATATAATATTTTCCCTTCCTCCTCTAGAGACACTATCCGAGTTTACACTTCTCTCTCTCGCTCTCGGTGCCACCAGCTCAATACAATCGAACACCATTTATGCTGTGATCTCCTTCCATTTGTCTCCACATCTCCAACTAAATCTCCCTTAATCGAGACAGATGACACCTCGTCCATGCCTCCGGTCCATCTCCATCTCTCTTCGTGACACACACTCCACACGGAGGCATTCCAATGGATCAAATGTAATGAGCTGACAGAGGCGTTAATGACGGAGGTACAAAATACATGTCATTATCACAGGCTTTATTACAGACAGATGCCATGCCTCCTCATCATCATCCAGACCCTCCTGTCTCTCACTGATACCTTGCACTGGTGAGGGGAGGAATGAGGCCTATGAACTACAGTACACACTGAGCGGTTATTAGTCTACGTGCTGTCAATCGTTGACTATAACTATGGATCGTCCATAGCAGGCATCACCGCCTGGTATGGCAACTGCTTGGCCTCCGACTGCAAGGCACTACAGAGGATAGTGCGTACGGCCCAGTACATCACTGGGGCCAAGCTTCCTGCCATCCAGGACCTCTATACCAGGTGGTGTCAGAGGAAGGCCCTAAAAATTGTCAAAGACTCCAGCCACCCTAGTCATAGACTGTTCTCTCTGCTACCGCACGGCAAGCGGTACCGGAGCGCCAAGTCTAGGTCCAAAAGGCTTCTTAACAGCTTCTACCCCCAAGCCATAAGACTCCTGAATAGCTAGTCATGGCTACCCAGACTATTTGCATTGTCCCCCCCCACCCCACCCCATCCCCCTCTTTTACGCTGCTGCTACTCTGTTTATTATTTATGCATAGTCACTTTAACTCTACCCACATGTACATATTACCACACACGCACATTGACTCTACCGGTAACCCCGTGTATATAGCCTCCCTACTGTTATTTTATTTTACTGCTGCTCTTTAGTCCCCTGTAGCTCAGTTGGTAGAGCATGGCGCTTGCAACGCCAGGGTTGTGGGTTCGTTTCCCACGGGGGGCCAGTATGAAAAATGTATGCACTCACTAACTGTAAGTCGCTCTGGATAAAAGCATCTGCTAAATGACTAAAATGTAAAATGTGCTTTTTTTTTTTTACTTATCTATTTTTTACTTATCACATTTTTTTTCTTCTTTATTTAAAAAAACTGCATTGTTGGTTAAGGGCTTGTAAGTAAGCATTTCACTGTAACGTCTACACCTGTTGTATTCAACGCATGTGGCAAATACAATTTTATTTGATGGTCAGGTGGGGAGAGCGAGAAAGAAGAGCTTTGAATGAGCTGCGATGGACAATGAGACAGCCATTGTCTGCATTTAATAGCTCTCCACCCCTACTTTCACTCTTTCTCCTCCTCTTCCATACATTTCCATCTTTGACCATTAACATTCTCTCCATTCTCCACTTCTTCCTTCTATTCTCACCTCCTCCTTCTCCGCCCATTTCTTGTCCATCACTTTCTCCAGTGTGGCCTGTCTCAATGTGAGGCAGCTCTGAGGTGTACTCATGGGACAAACAGCAGATATCCGACAACAATCTCCAGAGTAACGAGGAGGCATGACCGACTCCTGTTGCTATAGCGTCGCCTCCACAACCCTGTTCCCGTCGCCGCCGCAAACACCTTTGTCGCGAACACCTCACTCTCGTGCGGGCACACGCCTTCCTCATCGACGCGGCGCAATCCATGATTAGGTAAGAGCGTTGTACCCCCACGATGAGCGCAAAAGCAGCCCTTGCAAAAATGGGTCTGTATAGTTCCAATAGTCTGATGTAAAATGAGCTGCTTTGTCCTGGTTATTTTTTCCTACGTTGGACGGGACGGTGGAGGGGGAGGCGAGGCCTGCGCTGGCGGTTTGGTTGTTCTGTAAGGCTTCAGAGAATACAGCTGGCTGAGACTTCAACAGAAACCATAAGGAGTCTGAAAGGGTTGGAGTCCAAACACCACAGAGCGAGGGAGGAAAGGAGGGAGAGAGAGAGAGAGAGAGAGAGGGAGGGGGGCCAGCGAGAAACCACCAAACTCATTCAGCGACCTCAGCATTGCTCTCTGCCTTTCTTTATGAGTGCTGTTAAAGTTGGGAGAAACGTCACACACACACACACATTTACACAAACGCTCTCTCACTCAGACAGATCAGGTCCTGACAGACCGAGGGGTCAGGCTTACCGGAACAGTGCATATCCAGGTCAGTATTCTTGGCACAGGGAGAGGTTGATGTAGGGAGGGAAAGCTCCAATTCTGGAATGGGAGGACCCCCCTCCAAAGATGGTCCCACAAGCATACACATACATTCACAGAGAAAGGGCAGGGAGCCACAGAGAGGAAGAGAGAGGGAACCACTAACCAGACAGAGAAAGAGAGAGGGGGCTGGCTTGTGAATAGGAGGACCAGAGCACAGATGGTAATGCTTATGGGAAGTGTGTCAACCCAGGCTGTGCGGGGGAGGGGGGAGTTACTCTGTTGTTGGGTCACAGACACGGGGACGGTCAAATGAGGGCCCGAAGGTCATCACCCCTTTGACCTTGCCACCCCGAGAGCCGTCTGCAGCGGACAAGGGGGTGTCGGAGTCAGGGTGGGTCATGTGTCACTGCTTTTAAGAGGTGGCCAATCTGTCTTCCCTGCATGTCCGTTAGCGTCAGTGGACGGCCTTGTCTTGTTTATGCAACAAGATACCATACCTACTGTTTGTTAGCTTTACCAAGACATCTACATCTAGCCACAACAGCTGCACTTAAGCACTTGGTGTCATCTGATGAAGTTAACTTATACACATACACAAACACACAACGCATAAGTACTGTAACTATAAATGTTGTTGCAACAAGCCTAGAGACAACTCTTGAAAACAAGTATAAAATTAGTAGGAACAGACACAGAATTCAAACAAAAAGATGTTGCCTCTCTGCCTAAGGGTGGGGAATACAAAGGGAGTAATTAGGAAACATGAAACTCAAAGTGAAATGTTTATGACATATTTTAGTGGCAATTCCTGCATGCATTCCATTAATTTTGGTTTGAAAAACAAACAAAAAAACTAAAGCATGTCTGGCTCTTTGATGTGAAAAGAAAGGGGAATGCCCACAAACTGTTAAGAATAGATGCTCCCAGAGTTTTAATTTAGCAGTATTTTGACCACAGTAGGTTTTTGTCAGGCTTTCACAATGTGAGAACAGTGGGAATATTTATAGACGGGACAAGTGATTACAAAGTGAGTCCTTCCACGGTTTGTTTCTTGACAAGCAGATGTGAAGACTATGTGAGTTCACCAGGCAGCTTTTGGAGATGCCAGCCAGTGCACCAAATATTGGCCTACTATGTGGAGCTGGAGTGAGTTGAGAGACTTATAAGAGAATCACAGTCTGGGCTGTGGGGAAGCGGTTTCAGACGGGTGTCATTCAGAGCGAGAGCCATGTCTCTAAGACAAACACGGCATCCTAAGAAAATAATGTTTAAATGGATGAGAGAATAAAACAGACAGGAATATCAGCTAATGGTCAAAGCCCACTTTCCTTTAAGCTTCCAGTTGGCAACAGTTAGGAGACGTCATCATCCTCTCCAGAATGATACTACAAGATGAAAGTATTCCAGTTGTGCTATTGCAGTCCTTCTTCTCTCTTTTTTAAAAGTAACTGTCCAGTGTTTCCAGATTTCTATGAAATATGACCCATAATTAATTAATTACAATGAGTGAAATAGTTTTCCTTCCAAAATGTTTTAATTAAGTTTGTTAAAAAGCAGCTTTTCTGTGTTGGAAGGGTGTGGGCGTAGCCCAACAACATGTTCTGTGTTGGAATTGTGTGAGCGTACCCCAACAGAATGGTGTGGGCGTATACTGCTCATTAAAAATATTAATGCAAGTAGACCGCCGATTGGCCCGCTAATCCTCCTGTATGAGGAAATAGCAAGCATTTTTTAAACGGTCTGTTTGAGATAAGTTTGAGGTGGGGTTTTTCAAGTGTTTTTATATTTTTGCTTTGACCACAAATATGAGTATATAGGATGAGTCAACAACATTATTTGGGTATACAGTGCAGTCTGAAAATATTCAGACCCCTTGACTTTTTCCCCAAAACTTACGTTACAGCCTTATTCTAAAATGGTTAAATTAAAAGTTTTCCTCATCAATCTACACACAGGACAAAGCAAAAACAGGTTTTTAGAAATGTTAGCAAATTTATTAAAAATACAAAACAGAAATACCTTATTTACATAATAAGTATTCAGACCTTTTGCTATGATACTCGAAATTGAGCTCAGGTGCATCCTGTTTCCATTGATCATCCTTGAGATGTTTCTACTTGATTGGAGTCCAATTCTATTGATTGGATGGAAATGACTTGGAAAGGCCCTGCCAAGCCGCACTGCTTCTTGACACACTGCTCGCTTAACCCGGAAGCCAGCCGCACCAATGTGTCGGAGGAAACACCGTACAACTGGTGACCGAAGTCAGCGTGCATGCGCCCAGCCCGCCACAGGAGTCGCTAGAGCGCGATGGGACAAGGACATCCCGGCTGGCCAAACCCTCCCCTAACCAGGACGACGCTGAGCCAAATTGTGCGCCGCCTCATGGGTCTCCCAGTTGCGGCCGGTCTGTAGTGATGCCTCTAGCACTGTGATGTAGTGCCTTAGACCGCTGCGCCACTCTGGAGGCCCCGAATGCACTGTAAGTTAACAGAATATTAACTTTTAAAAGTGAGATTTTCACTGGACAATTACTTTAAGACATGTAGATGGTATGAATCACTGAAAAGTGACAGCAGAGTTGATGAGTGAACTCTCTGGAGTTTGACTGGAGATCTGCTCTTGGGTATACGACATTTCTCAAACCGTCTGTCTACTAGGACGAGCTGTCATTCGTTACATGGGAGAACACTGCAATATGGTTTACCCCCCCCTGGGCGGGACTTCAAAGTGTTCAGAGCTCATATACTTCCATCATCCTTTGGAGAGAAAAAAATACAGTGAAATCTGGCATGAGAGCTAGTTGTCTGGGCAAGAGTAGCCACACTCCTCAAAAGCTATCAAATAACTATGTGCTGTTTCAAGGTCCCTTGCTTGAGTTTAGCTGGAGTTCAACTCCTTCCACAGGCTCAAGGAGAGGTTCTGTGAGGTAAAAGTTGCCAGAAAACTAATTGCAGCTTGAAGACAGCATAGTCCAGTCCATGTAAAAACACTACTCTTGGGAGTGGGTGAGACAATTCTCCTCAGGATCCACCAAAAAGTGATACCTTCCTCGGTTTTGAACCAACCAATGTGTTTATTAATTGAGAGGACCGTGAAAACAGGAAGAATGAAGGGTGCCTTGTTTTCCAAGGAAGTGTCATTCTAGGCTTAAAATCTTTCCTCAGGTTAGAACAGTATGGAGATGTCGTCTTGGTGTTTTGGCACATCCCTCCATGCTCCACTCTAACGAACAAATTTCAAGGTGACAAATCCGGTCTGTCATCTTTGCTCTCTCCTAGCTTCAAGGTCTGGCAACGACATGTGAGAAATCTGTTTAATACTCCCAAGATAACATTTTACATTTTAGTCATTTAGCAGACGCTCTTATCCAGAGCGACTTACAGGAGCAATTAGGGTTAAGTGCCTTGCTCAAGGGCACATCGACAGATTTTTCACCTAGTCGCCTCGGGGATTAGAACCAGCGACCTTTCGGTTACTGGCACAACGCTCTTAACCACTAAGCTACCTGCCGCCCCATATTTAGTGTCTATTCTCTGCAATAGCACTACCTCATTATGGCTGAAGAGCTGAACAATCACAAAAAAGGAGATCTGAATGCCAGATGTTGCATTTCTATTTACATGGTGAGATATTTAGAGACAGAGAATTGGGTTAAGAACCACTTTCTGGCATGCAACAACAACTTACATAAGCCCGCTGAACAGCGAATACACTGGTGCAGAGCACAAAGTGTTGAACCAGTAAACACTGGGTCACATCGCAGGCACTACTACAAAAACCACTAACAATGCTACGTCCTTGTTGTCTCCAGTCTATTCCTCATTGGATGGAGATACTAACTCTGCCCGCCAGCCGTCAAGGCCAGAGAGAACCTCCCCATCGCCCCAGAAAGCCAAAGGACACACCTTCCATTAAAGCTTATGCTTACCGTTCCCTTTGGTCTCCCCCTGGAGCGCTCAAAGGAAGCCAATGAGAGGTTGTGGTGGGGAAAGGGGCGGAGGGCAAGAGGAAAGGAGGATAGTGTAGGTTAGCGGAGGGGGGTAATGCGATGGGAATTAATAAGATGGTGTAAATGCATCATGGGTGTAGAAAATCCCTCCAGGGACAGATGTGACATTTCTCTGCGGCAGCACTTTCCAAGAAGGGAAGGGGCGAGATTACAGAATCAGAAAATAAATTTGTGAGCAAGGGGTCGCACAGCACACACAGGCCGGCCGAGTAGTGTGTCACATGTGCAGTCGTGTGTGCAGTACTCGTGTGAGAGTAGGATATTCCTATTTCTGACTTCTATAGTCAAGACATAGTTGAGAGATGGATTAAAAAGCCAATGTCTCTGAATAAATATGTGAGCATAAGTACATGTAGACCAGCACATACTTTATCATATGTCGTGCATCTCTTCAATATAGCTGGAAGAGCGTGGGTTGAATCCATAATACATCCTAGGAGTAAGAGTCTTGTCTTGATCATTCATTAATAGGAGCTGGTGGGGTTGAAAGGATTGCACAATTAGAACCTGCCATCTGCACTGGGCTACATGATCAAATTAGCCAGAAGACATGCTGAATGCCAAACCCAATGTCTTGAATCCTAAGAAACAACACTATGACACAACAAAAACAAAGCACTTCATAAAAGCAGACGTGACGCTACTGTACCGCAAAAGCAACTCCCATTCTTTGATCTAGCATTGCTCATTCATTCACAATGGCAGATGAAGAACAAAATGGCGGTGGTGGCCAGCAAATCTATCACAATCCCATCTACACACACCTCCGCTGTCACACATTGACCCATCACCCTGAGAGGCCTGGGATGTGAGCCACGGAAACACACGCCCCACACTCCATTACTGAGCCATTAGAGGGCGAGCGGTCACACGTGAGGTGGCTACGAGGTGAAACCCCCTTGTCTCATGCCCCGCATTGGGTCATCCATCAGGCTCGTTGACTGTGAGGGTCACCGCCATATTGTGTACTGGACTGTGCAACGCCATAATGGCCTCCGTAAATACAGTAGAAACACACTCACTAGCATACATGCTACAATACGAGAGCAGGGCTAACAAGCGAGTAGCCACTAGCGCCTGCTCGGTGATAGATGGCAAGTGCAGACGATTAGTCCAATGCTATTGTTGCGGTTATTATCTAATTAGCTGGCATACTTAGCCGGTTTGACTTACAAGAGCAATTTTCACCAGCACAAGACATTCAGCGGGAATAGCTCTGGTAGGTCATATTACAGAAACAATAACGATGGCAGGTCATATTGAACAGCCCTGGCTGGTACAATGAGAGTCATCATTTATGGGGTATTGCAGGGCTATGTAAACAGAACACAACAATAACAGGAAGAATAATAATAAGAAAATGGATGCTGTGACAATGACATTGACACTCACTTAAATAGCAATAATGTTTACAGGAAACAAAGAGGAAGAAAAATTATAGAAAAGGGGGCAAACCAGCGGAGGCTGCTGAGGGGAGGACGACTCATAATAATGGCTGGAATGGAGTAAAGGGAATGGTATCAAACACATTTGATACCATTCCATTCCAGCCATTACACTCCATTTCAGCCATTATTATGAGCCGTTTTCCCCTCAGCAGCCTCCACTGGGGCAAACCTATTGTCATTTATGATTGGACATAAATAGCACACTGTATGACTTCAATAGGGCTTTAGAGGCCTGTTTCTAAGGGTTTCTATCTCCAACAGGGTCCATGGGAATGCAAGAGTAAATAGTTAAGTTTAAATACCAGAATATCTATTTAGTATCACAGTGAGAAGACTAATTGAAGACTAAGAGACCCTTATTGACCAAAGCAATAATGTGAAAAATGGAAAACAGGCAATGCTCTCACACCTCACTATATCGCTCTCCTTAAATACAGTGTAAAACTGCTGAAAAAGATAAGACAGGTGAAATTGTGATAAGACCCCAGTTGGGTATGACCTCAACAATGGCAAAATGACCAACACTAGCTAGGTTTCCATCCAATAGGCCACAGATTTTCATGCGAATATTCTAAACTCTGCATAAAAATGTGCATTTTCCCACCAGAGATGTTTCTATCAAATTGACTTGTTGCAGATAAAAGGCTGTGCGGGATGACGTAGTGCACATTAAAATAACTTTTGCAGATCAATTCCCATGCACCAAATAAAATAAGTTAAAAGGGTTTCCATCGTATTTTCAACTCTGATGGTTCTGTTTCTAAAAATGTTGTGTTATTGTGAATGTGCCCACTCTGGTCTTGGCACGTGTGCTCTAGCCAACAGCTCGCAGATACAGTGCGGGTATAACGTACATGATGAGATTATTATGGACAAAAGAGCAATATTATTTGTATTTGTCAAACGGCAGCCAAGCATCGATCATCATGTCACCAGAATAAGACCCTCTCTATTTATTGGAAATTAGCATCAAGCTCATCCCCTTCCACCACCCTGTGAAGTTCATCATAACTTACTTCATCTGTAGCCTAATAAACTGCATGCTTTCCGAGTCGTAGTAGGAGGACCACAACATGTCATCGTGTGACTCCAAGTTGACTTCGATATGATGGTTATTATATCAATATCTGCGCATAAAGGCGCTTCCGCTGTCATTTCTCGCATAATTAATTTGACAGACGAAATTGATTGTCTAGCGTATTTTGTTTTGCCCACATTTGGAAAGTTTACCGACAAATTAGCTGTTTCCATCCGGCATGTGGTAACATTTTTCTCCCCCCAACATGTACTTTACTGGCATAAACAGGTTGGATGGAAACCTGGTTACTGTCTGCATTTTGTTCTGTCTGAGCATTATACGTTAATAAAGAGCACATTTCTTGCTTATTAAGCCTCCTTTGGGACATTCTTCTTTAAATTTGACAGTGGGCATCTGGTCAGTCCATTGCTGCCAGTAGTATGTGCCACTGTTGATAAATCAGAGACGATATGAAGTAGTGGTGGAGATGGCGTAGCGTGATTAGTCTCCCTAACGAGGACTGACTGTTCGTTTACGTGTGTGAAAGAGTGACAGCTGCCCGTGTCCCTGAGGGTGCCACTGCCTTCCTTCCTCCGCGTGGGTTCTTCTTATGTAAGCGGTTTCTTTGACGACCGAGAGGTGCCTCAGAGTGTGTCCTGAGTTGCCATGACCGCCCACACCGGTTCTGATTGGCTTTGGGTTGGCTATAGGATTTCCCAGGGGAATACACCTGTGGGTTGAGGTGGTGGCTTCTCTGAATGTCTATTGGCTACAGTCCATTACCTTGCAAAGGCCCAGACACAAGTATGTTTTCTTTAAAACACACAAGTACACGCAGTCATAGAGAAATATACATACATAACAGACATGCAACAAACTAACATGCAATTATAACATATTGAAATATAAAACCCCGGCATCTCCTCACACACTCCCCTCCAGAGTGAGAGAGAGATAGAAAGAGAAGAAGAGAAAGGCAGACTTATTGGAAGGGTTCTCACCATTTAACTAAATCCTTCCCTCAGTAAAGCTTGAGAAAATAAAACCCAAATGTCTTCCGTTCTGCATGAATTGTTGACAAACAACCCGGGAGAAGAGGATAATCAACTTTCCATTCAAACCAATCCTCAGCTCCGAGCAGCGTCTTTCCTCTGCTCTCAAACAGAAGCCTAATTCTGTGTCCCTTCACAGTTGACGTGTGACGTAGACACAGAGGGAGTGAATGAGAGAGAGGGAGAGAGAGATAGCGGAGTAGAGCATGTTTAGATGGCAGTCACCGGACAGGGGAGACGAAGGAGGAAGTGAGGCAGTAGCATCACCCCAATCACGTCATACCCCCCAGGCTCCCCAGCCGGTGATGGAGGGAAAGGTGTGGGTAGAGAGGAACTCATCCTCTAAGCATTCCTTTATTTCCAGAGCCTGTTGTCATTAGTGTGGTGGTGGGTGATGGTGGTAAAAGAGTATGTGTTTGTACAGGGCATGGGAGAGAGAGAATCAACAAGGCAAGTATACAGAGCCTTCTGAAAGTATTTATTCCACATTTTGTTGTGTTATAGCCTGAATTCAAAATTGATTAAAACAAATACAAATCTCACCCATCTACATACAATACCCCATAATGACAAAGTGAAAACATGTAGTTTAGTTTATTTTTATAATACAAAACTCCCTAGTCCTTGCCGATGACAAGCATGCCCATAACATGATGCAGCCACCACCATGCTTGAAAATATGAAGAGTGGTACTCAGTGATGTGTTGGATTTGCCCCAAACATAACGTTTTGTATTCAGGACAAAGTTCATTTCTTGGCCACATTTTTTTGCAGTTTTACTTTAGTGCCTTATTGCAAACAGGACTCCTGAACTTATTTAGGCTTGCCATAACAAAGGGGTTGAAAACATATTGACTCAAGACATTTCAGTTTGACATTTTTAATTAATTTGTAAACATTTCTGAAAACATAATTCCACTTTGACATTATTGGGTATTGTGTGAAGGCTAGTGACACAAAGTCTCAATTTAATACATTTAAAATTCAGGCTGTAACACAACAAAATGGGGAAAATGGGGTGTGAATACTTTCTGAAGGCACTGTATGTCTGTCACACCCTGGCTCTGGGGACTCTATATGTTGAGCCAGGGTGTGTAGATTCTATGTGTTTGTATTCTGTGTTATAGTTCTAGTTGTTTCATTTCTATGTTGGCCAGTGTGGTTCTCAATCAGAGGCAACGAGTGTCAGCTGTTGCTGGTTGTCTCTGATTGGGAACCACATTTAAACAGGCTGTTTTCCCACAGTAGTTGTGGGATCTTGTTCCTTTCGGTGTGTTCCGTGTTTGTTGTGTTTAACATAGAACGTCACGTTTCGTTTGTTGTTTTGTTGTTCGTGCATTCATTAAAATAAAGAAGTATGTTCGTTCATCACGCTGCGCCTTGGTCTACTCCCTCTAACGATCGTGACAGAAGATCCCACCATACCAGGGCCAAGCAGCGTGTCCAGGAGCAGGCGGCCTGGACATGGGAGGAAGCGCCGGGAAAGGAGCTGGAGAGGTTGGCGATGGCCCAGGTGGGCCAATTGTGGTCCTGGGAGGACATGCTCGGGGGTAAAGGGCCATGGGCTAAGGTTAAGGCCCTGGCGAGAGAGGAGCAACGGCGTCAGCAGTGTCGTCGTCGGACGGACGAGAGGCAACCCCAAAAAAAATTTTTGGGGGGGCACACGGCATGGGCGACTGGGCAGCAGGAGGCTGCCACAGGGCGAATTGGGAGATTAGGTGAGGAGGCCACCGGGTTTGGGGGGCCAGAAGGCAGGTTGGCGGAGCCTGGATGGAGAGCAGAGCCAACTCCCCGTACTCAGGCATGGCAGCATGAGACTGGGCAGGTTCCGGGGTATGCGGAGCTGCGTACTGTGCCACGAGTGGTCCGGCATAGTCCGGTACATCCTGTGCGAGCACCCCGCACGTGTCGTGCGAAGGTGGGCATGCAGCCAGGACGGAGTGTGCCGGCTCAGCGCTCGTGGCCTCCAGTGCCTCTCCTCGGTCCCGGATATCCTGCGCCAGTGTCACGTGCTGTTATGCCAGTACGGGTACACAGCCCTGTACGTCCTGTGCTGATGCCTCACACAGAGTGTGTGAAGGTAGGCATTCAGCCAGGACGGGTTGTGGCAGCTCTTCACTCCAGGCCTCCTATCCGTCTCCACAGCCCGGCCCGGCCTGTTCCTGCCCTTCGCACCAAGCCTACGGTGCGCATCGCCAGCCCAGCCCGGCCTGTTCCTGCCCCTCGCACCAAGCCTACGGTGCGCGTCGCCAGCCCGGCCCGGCCTGTTCCTGCTCCTCGCACCAAGCCTACGGTGTGCGTCGCCAGCCCGGCCCGGCCTGTTCCTGCCCCTCGCACCAAGCCTTCGGTGCGCATCGCCAGCCCAGCCCGGCCTGTTCCTGCCCCTCGCACCAAGCCTATGGTGCGCGTCGCCAGCCCGGTCCGGCCTGTTCCTGCCCCTCGCACCAAGCCTACGGTGCGCGTCGCCAGCCCGGTCCGGCCTGTTCCTGCCACTCGCACCAAGCCTACGGTGCGCGTCGCCAGCCCAGCCCGGCCTGTTCCTGCCACTCGCACCAAGCCTATGGTGTGCGTCGCCAGCCCGGCCCGGCCCGGCCTGTTCCTGCCCCTCGCACCAAGCCTAAGGTGCGCATCGCCAGCCCGGCCCGGTCTGTTCCTGCCACTCGCACCAAGCCTACGGTGCGCGTCGCCAGCCCGGCCCGGCCTGTTCCTGCCACTCGCACCAAGCCAGGGGTGCGCATCGTCAGCCCGGTCCGGCCCGTTCCTGCTCCACGCACCAAGCCAGGGGTGCGCATCGTCAGCCCGGTCCGGCCCGTTCCTGCTCCACGCACCAAGCCAGGGGTGCGCATCGTCAGCCCGGTCCGGCCCGTTCCTGCTCCACGCACCAAGCCAGGGTGCGCATCGTCAGCCCGGTCCGGCCCGTTGCTGCTCCACGCACCAAGCCAGGGAGTGCGCATCGTCAGCCCGGTCCGGCCCGTTCCTGCTCCACGCACAAGCCAGGGGTGTGCGTCGTCAGTCCGGCACAACCCGTGCCTGGGTCACCGGTGCCTGGTCAGGTACCGGTCAGCTGCTCCACACCGGAGCTTAAGCAATCCGCTCCTACGATGTCCAGTCCAGCTCCAGCCAGCGGGGCCAGACCGGACCAGGGGCGCTACGGGGGGATTATCGGAGGGTGGTGGGCAAGCCCGGAGCCGGAACCGCCTCCGAGGAGGAATGCCCACCCAGCCCTCCCCTGTCTGGTTGATGTTAAGGCGCGGTCGCAGTCCGCGCCTTTGGGGGGGTACTGTCACACCCTGGCTCTGGGGACTCTATATGTTGAGCCAGGGTGTGTAGATTATATGTGTTTGTGTTCTGTGTTATAGTTCTAGTTGTTTCATTTCTATGTCGGCCAGTGTGGTTCTCAATCAGAGGCAACGAGTGTCAGCTGTTGCTGGTTGTCTCTGATTGGGAACCACATTTAAACAGGCTGTTTTCCCACAGTAGTTGTGGGATCTTGTTCCTTTCGGTGTGTTCCGTGTTTGTTGTGTTTAACATAGAACGTCACGTTTCGTTTGTTGTTTTGTTGTTCGTGCATTCATTAAAATAAAGAAGTATGTTCGTTCATCACGCTGCGCCTTGGTCTACTCCCTCTAACGATCGTGACAATGTCTAAGTCCAGCAAAATAAGTGTGTGTTGAACTTCTGTTGTCACGGTAACAACGTGGGAGGCAGGAGGAAAGGAGGAGGTGTAAAACGGTGGGGAAGTGTAAAGGACAACTATTAGAGAGTAAATGATGCTGAAAGCTATAGCCAATGGCATGCAGAGGAAGGAAGGTGGGAAGAGAGAGCCGGGCAAAGAAAGTTAACTACAAAGGCTAATGTGGTTACCAGGGGAACATGACTCCCCTCTTTTCTCAGTCTCTCTCATCATTCACTTTCCTCAAGCACTTCATCCATCTCATAGCAATATGTTATCTTTAGGGATTATTCATAATAGACCACCACTGAGTAGAGAACATTCAGAAAAACATGGACACAAAGTGCTAAACAGTGAAAATGAACGTTGGAAGCAAAGCAAAATCCCAATACAATTTTTCCTTCGGTGGATGGCAAGGAAAATGGGGAGGCTCGGCCCACCTAAATTAGACTAAGGGGAAACACTGCCACGCTCTTGGCACCCAGGCCTGTGTTGAGTGTGGTCTGGCAGCTACCAGGGGAGTAGAATGGCTAGGCCACACGGCGAAACCGTAGTGACTGACTGTCACCAACAGCGGGAGCACTCAAGCGGTCTGTGCCACACGCCTATTGACTGGCTGTCAGGCTCATAATTGAATCTCCAGCCCTTATTCCGCTCAGACGCTGTTGGATTAGCTAACCCGGCCACTCCACTAATGGTGTCCGGGTGAGTAGTTCTACCTCTCTCCACCCACCATCTCTGAATCTCACACTCTCTACATGTCTTTCTTTGTGCTCTCATTTCGCTCTCTTGGGCTCTTTTAGATACTTTCTCTGTGCATCCATCCTTCCTCTCTAGCTTGAAGTAATCAAACATTAAGTAAAAAGGAGCTTCAGCTTTGTTTTCACCGATTCCAGTCATGTCAGGTGAGAGGTTATAAGATACCTCATGGAAGGGAGGTAAGAAGAATGTTTTGACTATTTAAAAAAAATCTATCTTGTTCTATCTTGTTTCTTTCTCCTCTATCTGTGAGTGTCTCTGTGTCAAACAGAACCACAGACAAAGCCTTCAATTCATGCAATGGGGTCAACTTCAGGGGCTAAGAGGTCAAAAGCCAATATTCAGTCCCTGGCAGGAGGCATCTCTCGCATTGATTGCCATCATTAGCGTGTCTGTGCACGCCATATAGCCAACCCTTTTGTTTCCAGGATGAAAAATGCGGGAATAATGCCTCAAACATTTCAGTGTGAGACGGATAGGAAATCCAATTGGCTAACAGGATCCATCCATCTCAGCTGCCTGCTGGTGTCCAGTGAGAGCTGCTCCACTTAAAACCTAATCAGTAATCACTGTTTAATTCCCTCCCTAAAAGGCCTGACCCAGGACAAAGACATTAAGAGATGATATTATCTTAAATCCACCAGAGCATATTGGACATGCATGAGAGAATAAAGCTAGATTTGATATGGATGCATGGGAGGTCGTTTGAGATAATACGCTTTGAGAATATGACTAGGCTATTTTCTGTTTGTCAAACACAGATGGACACAGAAAGCCAGAGACAGATAGACAGACCTTGAAAACAAGGCAAACGGAATCCCCTAACAATGGCTAGGGCACAACTGCTCAATCTACAATACATCCAATGCAAAGTGGTGCTCGGACCTAATATAGGCTAAACTGAGGGCAATAATCTTAACAAGACCATTTCAAAACATTCCAAACGTCAAACAATCCCTATAGATACAGGAATGTATATGTACAACAAAACAACTTGAACAAATAAATACCAGATGAAATGAATGATATCTGTGACTGGCCTATCAGGTCACATATGTTTATTGAATAACCAAATATACATTAAAATCAGCAGAGAAAGCCTTTCATGCCATAACAATCCTAAAACAAAAACAGTTCATATCAGTTTTGATGCAGGCAGCAACCATTTCGCACACACTCATATAAAATGCGAACTAGCATATACTGTATAGCGACTAGCTCACACTAGCAGACGAGTGGGAAAAGGCTCCATGCAACGCACAATATCACACAAACCCCCATGATGTTTACAAAACATAATTGAAAACAAGTCATTGTAAAGAGGGAGAGTGTTTGTGGGGGAAAGCCCAACAGAAATAACAGTTTTGAGTGGAACAATGGGGTCAGAAAATAATGGAGATGTTGGGTGCCTGCCAAACCCTGGTGGATTCAGAGGAAGTGGAACAGGGGGAGAGAAAGAGAGAGAATGTTGAAATGAAAGACCTATATACTGTATATTAATATTCAAATCTGTGTCCTGGTCACACCCTTCTTTGACACACTCGCACATTTGTTTGTGACCTCTATGAGCATCGTGAAACACCCTGACCAGTCACTTCATAAGGTGAACAATTAAGAGTGCTTGCAACATTCACACCACATAATGATCCACCGGCTGTCTCGCCCTTCTCCGAGGATGGATGGAAGAGGAAAATGGGAGTGAAAAAATACAAAGAAAAGAAAAAACCCAGACTAGTACACCCTGGTGGCCTGAACAGAAAACTACACTGTGAGCTCCATCTTATCTTGCGTGGAGAAGCTGTATTGAAAATAAATATCCATTTAGAGCCCTTCATCTTCACAAGCCTGTTGTGGTCCTCGCCTGTTTTGATGGCCAGCTTGTGAAATGGTGGCCTGTTGCCATCTATGGGGCAGATTTCAGAGAGACGCCTTGTTATGTTATCTGGGCCAGACAGTGTCGAAGAGCGATGTCACAGTCGGCTTACCAGCCTCTTTAACAGCCACAGCTTCCTGCCGAGATGTAACATTATGCATTTCCCACAATGCACCCTGAACTAACCGGGGGTGGGGTAAGTGACGTAGGGTTATGGGGGCTAAGAAAGGAGATGGGCCAACTCCACCCTCATTACTTTGAACGCTTATTTGTGAGGAGGATGGAGGATTTGACATGGATAACTTTTGGGCTTCTTGAAAGCCTCTAAACTATGACATTGCAGGGAGTTTAATAATACTGAGGAAAACTAGTTCAGATAAACAAGAAATCAGCTTCTCATTGAAATCCTTCACTTGAAATACCTGCACATGAAAAACCAACACATTGCTATAATAATAATAATAATAATAATAA